>NC_056670.1:26560736-26838236 GCF_018350195.1 Panthera tigris
TTCAGTGATGCCATTTTATTTCAAACAGTAGATCTTGTGTAGGCTCTTAATTCACTTAAAATGTTGACCTATCATTGGGATAACATATAAAAACTCCCTCCGTGTGAAAGATAAATACTAGACATTTCATGGAAATTTGAAGAAAACTGGCTGCATGATATTCAGAGAAGTTGGTCTCCACCTTTTACACCCATGGCAGTATATTAGGCCTAAAATTCTTGTTGCTTTCTTAAACTGTATAGAAAATAAATTTCCAGAGGTCAAAATTAGCCTTGGTAGGTAAATAAAATATGCATTTAAATTAATTTACTATAAACAAGGAACTACGAACTAACAATAGCTTAATTATAGGCAGCTGATGTGAGTATAATAGTTTAATCACATCCTGGTGACCAGCTTTGCCTGTGTCAGATTAACAACCTCAGGAACAAGCTAGCCATGTCAGTTTTTGAGACTCAGCCCTCTCAACACTTTAAGACATTTGTTTCTGCATTTAGTGTCTGTTGTAAGCCACACATCTATTTTTAAATCGGCATTATGTTCAATTTTATAACTTAAATATGGAAAGTTACATGAAGATCATCTGGCTGAAATATTTTAAAAAATACAAATACCTCAGTGTATTCATTTGCCATCTTCAAAATCATCATCATTGTCAACAACAATGAATGGCATATTCTTAGTTTTGTATTCCAAATAAATGCCTCTTCCCCTCCCCCCACCCCAGTAGATATAAAAGAAACAGAAGAGGTGTGGTATGGACACTCTATTTTCTTAAGCTTTCAAGATATAATGTTAAAAACAGTTTTCTCATGCACCAAATTTTGTTTCACCAAGAAAGTACAAATGCTTTAACGAAAACAATCTGAACAGCAAGACTTGTTACAAATGTCAGAAATAATTTCGCAAGTAACCAGTTCCATTTGCTTTTTGAGAAAATGTGGCATTTAGGTATTTGAGGACATTTGTATTATTCCTGGTCTTTTTCTAAAATTTATCAGAAATAAAGTGGAATCTCTTAAATCACTGCTTTCAAAAGTAGCCATTATCTAAGAAAACGCAAGAAAGAAAAATACTAAATATTTCAGTCACTGACTTTATGAAATTTCAATCCCCCATCTTCAATGAGATGTCATCCCTTATACAACCTTTGTGTAATTACTTTGAAATGGGTGGTTTACATTCTGGGAATTTCAAAATCTTTCCTGCTAATGCTTATGCTTTTCTCTTTTGAATGATTTTTCAATTAATGGAACATGTACACACACACACACACACACACACACACACACAGAAATAAAACTAAAGCCATTATATGGATTATTTTATTATTGCAGTAAATACCATACAAGATTGTTCCCTATCTTTTTCTAAATACTGCAATATTGGGGGGGGGAATCAAAGTGATTTTTTTAATATTAAAAATCTGTTTTATATTAACATGATGCTTAAGTGACATTATTCATCATGGTACCTATTATTGATACTTTTCTTTAACTTATTAGAGTAGAACCACTATATTTTTCTATAGTGCATGAATTTTATTGTTTTACATGTTATTGTGAAGATGCAATTTAAATTTTATGAAACTCTAAGATAAGTATATGATATTTATGGAGGTAGGAATATAACAATAGGAGTGTTACATAAATGTAACAAATGCTCATTTTAGTAAGGTCTGTGCAGGATTCAGCAGAACAGGATCATAATCCCTGACCTCTCAGCTTTCATAATCCAAATAGGATAAATACTTGTATGCATAATTTAATAACAGGGTAGAGTGTAATAAATGCTCAATAAAACTGTATTCTCTTTATATTATAGAAGTTTGGAGTGGCAGAGATGCTTCTGAGTGAAGAAATCTAGAAAGGCTTCACAGGAAAACTGCAGTTTGAACTTACCTTATAGATAAGATCTTATAAAGCAGGTACAAAAGTAGAATGGGATAGAGAAATATTCTTTACAGAGTGAACCAACATATAATAGTAGAGCAAAAAAAAAAAATAAGGTTAATGACATTTTTCTTTATCAAATAAAATTGTCCACTCTATTACTTCCTGGCTATGTTTTTCAGGATTGTTACATCTATAAGCTCCTCTAGGGGCGTCTGGGTGGCTCAGTCAGTTAAGCTTCCGACTTCGGCTCAAGTCACAATCTCGCGGTCCCTGAGTTCAAGCCCCAAATCGGGCTCTGGGGTGATGGCTCCGAGCCTGGAGCCTGCTTCTGATTCAGTGTCTCCATCTCTCTGCCCCTCCCCCGTTCATGCTCTGTCTCTCTCTGTCTCAAAAATAAATAAATGTTTATATATATATATATATATATATATATATATATATGTATATATATGTATATATATATATATAAGCTCCTCTAGTTTCTTCCTAGTATTACTTTGATAGTAAAAACGTTATTTCCTATAAAACAACACAATGCCTGGCATACAATCATCACTCCATAAACACTTGTATTTATCATGGTTATTATTTTGTTAAATTCAAAAATATAAAAAATGTAACAACGGTTGTAAAAGTAAATTCTACAGGGTAGTAATATTTGTCAAAGCAAATCTTCAGCTAAACTTATACTAACTTTGTGTATATTATTTATATTTTTTTCTTTCCACAGTTGTTTGAATGGTGGTAGGTAACATATTTCCCCTGTTGAATTTTTCCTGTCTCAGTATTGAATTACTCATATTCTCATATAATTCCAATTTTCATGATAACTTGCTAATGATGAATCTTGAATCAGTGGGCTAGATAAGGAAATTAATAAAAGTCAAATATATGGTGGTTGGGAAAGTAGTCATGATCATGTTGCTATTAAGATAGAACATGTTTGTGGGGGGCAACTGGGTGGCTCAGTTGTTAAGCATCTGACTTTGGCTCAGGTCATGATCTCACAGTTCCTGAGTTCAAGTCCCACATCAGGTGAGCTCATGTCCTACTTTGGGTGAACATGAGCCCCACTTCTAGTGACCTTGAGCCCCGAATTTGTTGAGCACGAGGCGCATTTCAGGAGAGCACAAGTCCCACTTCAGGTAAAATACAAGTCCCAGATGAGCCCCATTTTTTTCTCTCTCTCTCTGCCCCTTATGGGATTCTCAGTCTCTCTGTCTCTGCCCTTTACTCACTTGCACCTTCCCTCAAAGAAAGCATGTTTTTTAATGACTTATTTACTATGAACTACGTATTAATTTTTTTTATATTTCATTAGAAGGAAGTTCAGTGTCTAAAAATCAAACAGTGACAAAAATGCCTAAGAATATCTTATGGGATAAATGAAGTTATCTAGGCTATACTGGTTGTTTCTACAGTAACAAAGTGAGGTAGAGTCTCCAAATCCTCTTGTGCATATCAGCCATCCCTGACTGTTTGTTGAAACAGCTACTAAATTCTTCTACTAAGGTCTCTCTCTCTAGAGAAAGATAGAAAAAGAGACAGTATTTATCACATCATTATCATCTGTAGCCAACTGGGACATGTTGTAATAATCTAGCCTACTAGTTCGTAAATTGTCTCCTAAACTAGTGTTGTCTTTGTCGTCTTTCTCTGCAAATGAAAATTCTCTTTGCACTGCAATCCTCTGGAAACTGACATTGAATGAAAACTGACAAGATCAATCTAACTCAGAGATTTATTTGCACATTCTCTCAAGTGGTAGCTCTTATGATTTACCAATCATTTGGCAATTAAGGCTGCATTACATTTATTGTGCTCTTGATCTATATAGTTAATTAACATTTCCTGTATCTAATTCCTTTCCTCCCAACATAGAATAAATACACTAAAAAAGAACAAGGACAACAACAGTGACAACATCACTTAATGGCAAATGCTATCCATTATTCTTTAATTCTCCCCTACATCATAAAGAATAATGCCTTTTCTGTGTCTTCATAGATAGATGTAAGTTATATGAAATCAGAGAACCATTCACTTTTAGTGTCTCTAAAAGCTCAGATTACTCCTCTATTTAATTTCTTTTTATTCCAAGGCAGCTTGATACAATTTATGGGATATGATTTGATTTCTGTGACAATCCTATTATTCTTATTTGATCATCATCAAAATATACACTGTATCTTTAGTCCCAAGTAGAAGCTGTGGTTAGGGATATTACAGAGAACCTCACAAGAACATCTAAATTGTTTTTTCTAACCTCCTCAAAAGCTCAAAATTGGGCTGCTTGCATGTAACTGCCACTGTCTCTAATGAGAGTGTTTTAAGCTGTTGCTTCTTTCTTCTTTAGTACAAGGATAATTGATATAATAAACCATAATAGCTCCAATTATATAAATACATGTTTGGGGACTTTTTAGAATGCATATTTTTGACACAATCCACTCTAATAACTCCTTCAAAGATGTTAGAATCTATTGTTTCACAGTCTACTTGAGGGCACTTCCTAACATAAATTTTCAGCTCTTTAACATTCATATTAGTGACAGAAATGTATCATAACATTTATTTTTTGTTCCGGTTATAGCTTAGAATAAAAATAATTTATGTTCTAGCTGCATATCACTAATTTGTGGTTTCTCATTTATAGTTCTTAAAAGTCTGTGTAAATGCACACAAGGAATGAAATGCCAACAAACAAAATAAAACTAGGTCATCATTTATAGCTCTAAAGTAAGTATCAAGAACATTTTTATACACTATCATTTAGCAGTCTGATTTAAGTGTAATTTAATCAAAGGTAATGACTTTCAATTTAAGCTAAATTAAAGCACAATTATTTTAAAATATTTGTATAGTATCTGGCAATAGTATTGTTAAAGATGATTGTATAATTTACATTAGCAATGTGAAACACAAGCCATGACATAAAAAGCATACATGAAACAAAAGTTGTGTTTGGTTCATATCTGAAGAACTACAACGTACAAAGCAATCAAATTCCAGATCGACCTAAGAAGTTGTTGTTGCAGTGCCCTCATTTAGTGCTTAGATAGCTTTGTCACTTAGCTCAACTCAACATAGGTCTCAGATACTAATCTATATCACACATGGATCTTATTCTTAAACATGCCTCTTTGTTTGGTTACTAGAGATACACATTGTCTAAGAAATGGACTGTTCATCAATTGCCTTGACATTTCATGTACTAACATGCCAATGTCTCTCGTTCCTTCCTGGCATAAGGTTTGTACTTACTTTCTAAAGGCTTTTAAATTGTCTTATTACTTCCTCAATTATATTCTCTGCCCTCACTTCCCACTACCTCTACCATGCTCTACCATTTGAAAACCACAAACGGCTATTATGGTATACATGTCCTTCAGCACATGGAATTTATTTAATAAAAAATTCTGTTTGATCTGAAGTCGAAATTGGTCTCAATGGTATTTAGTTTGTTTAATGTTTATTTATTCTTGAGACAGAGAGAGAGAGAGAGAGAGAGAGAGCATGAGCAGGGAGAGAGGCAGAGAGAGAGGGAGACACAGAATTCGAAGCAGGTTCCAGGCTCTGAGCTGTCAACACAGAGCCAGATGTGGGGCCTGAACTCACAAATCACGAGATCATGACCTGAGGATGCTTAACTGACTGAGCCACCCAGGCACCTCTGATCTCAATGATATTTAAAGTGAAATATGTCTTTAATCAGCTACAAACATCAGGATTGCCCATGATTGAGTTCCAAGGAAGGCTTTTGAAAATTGATAAACTTGAATTTTAATCTCAGTTCTTCCACAGAGAAGTTAACTTTCCTACACATAATAATCCTTAAACTTACTTTGAATGTCAAAAATGGAGTTAATCATACCTATTAGGTCATGATGTTGTGAGAATTCACTGAACTCTAAGTAAAACACCTAGCTCTATGTCCCTATGTCTGGGAAAACAACCTTCAATTCCCTTTATATTTCATTTAATTTTGATATTTAGATATATTATTTCAAACAACGCTACTAAATTTACCTATGCAAATCTTGGATTTGTTTGTTCGTTTGTTAAAGGATGCCAAAACATACTACATGAACTTTCTTTTCATGAGAGGGCATGCTTTATAGCAGCAGGCTTTTCTATTCCTCCCCAGTGAAGCTCAGACGACTTTCTTTCATTGAACAACAAAGAGCTCATAATTAGAATTTGTTCCAAAAACAAGGCATTCTTCTTAAAAATCTCTTGCTTAGAGGTTAATCTGTTTTCTATTGAATTTTGGCTCCATTGTCTCAAAAATCCCGACTTGATATTCTGTCATTCTAGCTCTGGTCTTTGGTTTCATGGTTTGAAGAGTAGGTAGGGTTCTTCCAGATATAGCCCTGGACTCATTCTGCCAGTGAGAAAAACTTAGAAAACTGGAAGGGATATAACATATCCAGGTCACATGGGAAGTATGATAAGCAGATCGGAACCAGGTGATGCCTCGGTTAGTGCCTTTTATTCACCATATAATTTGGCTGGACTGGAAACAAGGTGAAGTTTGGGCACAATGTATTGATTATAGCATGTGGAAAATGAAAAAAGAATGATAGCAATATCACAAGGGGTGGGGGGAGGAATTGGAAATACTCTGTTATGAGGTGCCTGCACTATGCATGAAATGGGATAGCATTCCCTGAAGATGGAATTAGATTGTCTTACAATGCATATGGTAAACTCTCTAGGGCAACCACTATACTTTTCAAAAAGTGATATAATTGATATGCTAAGAGAAAAGATAAAATGGAATCGCATAAAATACTCAATTAAACCAGAGAAAGCAGAAAAAGAAGCCTCTGGCAACAACTAGAAAATAGTTACAGACATGGTTAATATTAATTCAAATATAGGAATAACAATCTAAATGTGAATAGCCTTAATACATCAATTAAAGGGCAAATTTTGTCAGAATACATTTCTTAAAAAGGCCTAAGTATATGCTGTCTACAGGAAAGCTGATTTAAATATAAGCCCTCTGATACATAAAAGTAAAGGAATGGCAAAAGATATGCCATGCCAATTGTAATCAAAAGTTAATGGAATAGTTATATTAATTTCAGACAAGAAATAATTTAGCATAGGTAAAATTATAAAAGATAAAGAGGGATACTACTTATTAAAGGGCTCAATCCTTAAAGAGATATAAAAACCCATAACATATATACACCTAAAAACAGTAAAAATACATGAGGCAAAAACTGATAGGTCTCCAAAGAGAAGCTGACAAATCCACTATTATTCATTTTTAGATCCAGCAGGCAGCAATTTAATAAGCATAGGCATGACCTGCCCAGGAATAACAATTAAACTGATATAACTGTCATGTATAGAATTCTCCCACCAACTAAAACAAAACACACATTCTTCCGTATCTTCCATGAAACATTCACCAAGATAGACCACATTCTGAGCCATAAAAAAACACAATCACAAAATCAAAAGAATAGAAATCTTACAAACAGTGTTCTTAGACCATATTGGTATTAGACTACAAATCAATAATAGAAATATAGGTAGGAAGTACCCAAATATTTGGAAAATAAACAACACTTACATAAACTAAACCTATGGATAAAAGAAGTCTCGAGAGAGTTAACCAATTGAAATTACAATATGAATCATCAGGATTGGTAGTATGGATTAAAAGCAGTGCTCAAAAAGAAATTTGCAGTGTTTCATTTTTAAAAATGAAAAAATATCTAAAATTAATAACCAAAGTTTCTACATTAGAAAATTGGAAAAAGAAGAGCAAATTAACTTAAATGAAAAAAAAAGAAAAAAATAATAATAAAAACTAGAACAGAAGTCAGTGAAATTGAAAAGAAGAAAACAATAGAGAAAATCAGTGAAACCAAAAACTGGTTATTTGAAACAGTCAATAAAACTGATCTACTTTTAGCTAGGCTAATAAACAAAAATTACTAATATAAATGAAAGAGAGCATTTTAATGTCCTCTTCCAAAGGATATTATGATAATGAGAAATACTATGAACAATGTAATGCCCACAGATTTGAAAATATACATGAAATAAGCTAATTTAAACACACAATCAAAATAGTTTATAATCTCCAAATAAGAAATTATCAAGACCATCATGGTTCATGAGTTAGAGCCCCACGTCGTGCTCATGCTGATAGCTCAGAGTCTAGAGCCTGCTTTGGATTCTGTGTCTCCCTCTCTCTTTGCCCCTCTCCCACTTGTGCTCTGTCTCTCTCTCTCTAAAAAATAAATAAATAAATAAATAAATAAATAAATAAACATTTAAAAATTTAAAAAAAGAAAGAAATTATCAAAACCTTATGTCATTCATCACTGGTGAATTCTACCAAGCAATTAAGAGATACATGATACCAATTCTCTATAATTTCTTCCAAAAATGGAGGCAGAGGGAACACTTCTTAATTCATTTTATGAAGTCAGCATTACCTATGCCAAAACAAGTTAAAGATATTATAAGTAAGGAAAGTGGGAAACACTAATACCTACTTGTGAACATTAATGGCAACTTTATTCACAATTATTGAAAACTGGAAGCAACTGATACATACTAACCAAAGCAATCTACAGATGCAAGATACTCCCTTTTAAAGATCCAACGGCATTTTTCACAGAAATAGAAAAAAAACAATCCTATGCAACCACAAATGGCAAATCCAATCTTATGGAAAAAAGAACAAAGATGGAGGCATTACATTTCCTTATTTTAAAGTATATTCCAAAGCCATAGTAACCACAACAGTGTGGTACTTACATAAATACTGACACATAGAACATAACTAAGAGTACAAAAATAAACCCTCACATATATGGTCAAATAATACTTGGCAATGAAGACTCAGTGGGGAAAGGATAGCCTTTTGAAAACAACTGGATAACTACATACAGAAAAATGAAAATGGACCCTCAGCTTATACCATATACAAAAATTAACTTAAAAGGATTAAAGCTTTGAATGTAGGACCAGAAACTATAAAACTCCTAAAAGAAAATGTAGAGGGTAAATTCCTGTACATCAGTCTTGACAATGTCTTTTTTGGAATTGACACCAAAAGAAAAAACAACAAAAGCAAAAATAAACCAATGGGACTACATCAAACTAAAAAATACTTATGCAGCAAAATGAAAAGGCAACATACAAGAATTAAAGTAAATATTTGTAAGTGATATATCTGATAAGGAGTTAATATCCAAAATATGTAAAGAGCTCATACAAATGGACAGAGGAACTAAATAGACATTTTCCAAAAAAGACACTAAGGGGTGCCTGCATGGCTCAGTCAGTTGAGCATTGATTTTGGCTCAGGTCATGATCTCAAAGTTCATGGGTTTGAGCTCCCCATCAGGCTCTGTGCTGATAGCTCAGGGCCTGGAGCCTGCTTTGGATTCTGTGTCTCCCTTTCTCTCTCTCTCTGCCCTTCCTCTACTTGTTCTCTCTCTCTTTCTCTCTTTCCCTCTCTCTCTCAGAAATAATAAATAAATAAGTAAACTTAAAAAAAAAGACTCCGAAATGGCTAACAGGTACATGAAATGATGCTTTACATCAGTAAGCATCCAGGAAATGCAAATCAAAACAATAATGAAATATCACCTCACATCTCTTAAAATTAATATCATCAAAAACACAAGGAATAACAAGTGTTGGCAAAGATGCAGAGCAAAGGAAACTCTTGTGCACTATTGGTGGGGGTGTACATTGGTGCAGGCATGATGGAAAATATAGAGGTTCCTCAAAAAATTAAAAATAGAGCTACTATAAAATTCAGCAATCTCACTTCTGGGTATATATCCAAAGAAATGGAAATGTTATCTCAACGAGATACCTGAACTCCCATATTCATTGTAGCATTTTCACAATAGCTAGGATATGGAGACGACATGAATATCTGTAAATAGGTGAATGGGTAAAGAATATGATATATATTTATATATTTAAAAATATAATACAATGGAATATTATTCGGAGAAAGAAAGAAATACTAATTTGAGGGTATTATGCTAAGTGAAACAAGCCAGACAAAGGAAGACAAATACTTATATGTGGAATCTAATAAAGGTGAACTCACAGAAACTAGAATGGTTGTTACCAGGGGCTGGGAGTTGGGGGAGACAAATGGGAAGATGTTAGTCTAAGAGTACAAACATCCAGTATTAGATGAATAAGTTCTAGGGATCTGTAGTGATTATAGCTAATAATTCTGTATTATATACTTGAATGTTGGTAAAAGAGTGAATTTTATATACTTGCCTCACAAAAAAGAAATGGTAATTATGTGAAATGATGGAGACATTAGCTAATTCTTGCTATAGTGGTAATCATTTTACAATATACACGTGTAACAAACACTACATTGAACATCTTAAACATACATAATGATACACGTCAGTTATATATCTCAATAAAGCTGGCAAGGAAAGAATTTTCAGCACTAAGCAATGATGTGGGAGATAAGGAAGAAGGACATGTCAAGAAATGGCATTCAGGTTCCTATCCTCTTGAAGAACTGGCATCTGTTCCATGGAATGCATTTTGAGAGCACTGGAGCTGAGTTGAATCATGTTTCTCTTGGTTAATATTCTGTCTATAATATTTTGATATTGATTTCCTATAAACCACTACATAGTAAGCCCTTGAATTTGACATGCATATCTTCCTATAATTCTCAAATTACCAAGTATAATTTCTCCCATTAAATGCAATAAGAAGATTTTAAATGTAGTAAACAGAAATTTCAAGATGCTCCTTTAGTTCCCGATGAACAATCATAGAGGATATAAAGCCACATTAATATGAGGATGTTAGGCAGTGACTAATTTCTCATTGTTCTTCTGTATACATTATTCATATCTGCACCTACATAAAATGACAAAGTTACCTCAGGTTAGGCATTTCAAGTTTTCATTTTGGTAGCCATAAATACAAATATTAAATTATCCAGTCGCAGTAGGTTTTGTAGCAGTTACCATTTTAGAGAGTTAGGGAAGTTAAGTATTCGAGGTAAGTTATTGGAGTTGATTATGATCCAAAAGTCCTGGTTGTTGCAGAGGTCGTGAGGAAGATTTGAACTCTCAGATTATGTAAATCATTATGGCATCACTCTATAATTTGAGGGATGACCCGCACTCCAGTTTAAGTGCTAATTTACCTTCCTTCACTGAAAAGTAAAATGGAATTTTAAAGAAAATACATTAACCAATTTTTTAGTCTCTTCAAAGACAATCAGCCTCATTTTACGACATTGACTCTTCTTTTAATATGTTAAGATAATGCTTCAGTGTATATTTTTTATCAGCTGAGAGGTCAACTCCAGTATGTATTCTGCACATGACAATTTGTATTAGTGATTATTAAAGATCTAGAGTGAGCAAAACCAAAACAAAACAAAAACAAAAACAAACATTATGTGAGATCTTGGATAGAGAAATTTTAATTCTACCATGTACCTTCTCTGAAATTTTAATTCTACCATGCACTTTCTCTGTAAGAAAAACCTTGTAATTCATGCCACTTGCCTGAAGGCAGGCATAGCTCAGTCCCAGAAATTGGAGCTCCGAATGAATTAGCCCAATTCCATTGTGTTAAACCTGGGAAATGTTGCCCTTTAACCAGTGAAAGATTTATAATTTATTAAAGCCTCATGATGATACAATTCAGTCCCTTGAAATGGAGCTCAGCTTGATTAATTAAATAGGGAAAATATGCCTTTCTTTCAGTTAAATAGAAACAAACATATTCTTTAGATTACCTAAATTTCTGGTATAAGTACATTTGTGGGTGGAAAGAGATAAACGATTGAATATTCCAGTGACAGTTAAAGTACTTGTTCAAGAATATTTTGTATGGAGTCAATTTCACATGGAGAAAATATTAATAGTGAAAGTATTATCCACAAATATGACATGCACATGTACCAAAGGAATGGGACTTGAGAAGTATTGAATCCATAAAATAACATTTCTATGAATCATCTATGGAATCCCTGATAAATGTTATTCTCCCCGTGATTCATATACTTCTGGTTTCATATTAGTACAACCCTCTACATCTAAGAGGGAGAAGATGGCTCCAAAGAAAAATGAATGCTGAGAAAATGAGGGAATCTGTACCAGAAAGTTTGGGTACGCTTCACCCTCCTTAAGTGAAATTTTGCTGGGCTTAGACTTGTCTGTCAAGTCCAGCACCACCACCGGACAAGGTTCAAACCTGAGAAAATGTGGAAAATTATATCTTGAGTCACAATTACCTGATTGTTCTTGAATTATAAGGGAACTTATAAAGTGGTTCTAGAGTTGAAGTAGCTATATGTTTAAGGAATCAAGCTCAGAGGCAATCTGAGGGTCTAGAAATGTTTCTGAGAGCCCAGTTCTTTACTCTCTCTACCTTTAGCATCAGGTTTTCTCTCTGTTATTCTTCTAGTGTTGTGATTGAAAGTCAATATTTTATGTTGATGAAAAGGGATAGAGAAACACAGAAAGCTAAACCATAAGAACAAAAGTCAGACTCTGATCATCTCATCTAATCCCCCAGTTTATGATCTGTGCTATCTCCATCTGATGTCTCCATCTCATCATGCTCACTTTCTCTTCACTCGCCTACTTACACACACACACACACACACACACACAGCACACACCTGCAGACATTCAAACAGGCTTAATGGTGTATGCAAAATCCTTTTTAGAAATAAACATTCAGCAGAAGAGAAAGACTCATAAAATAACAAAGACATAGCCAGAATAACATAAATTCTTGTCATTTCCTTTTCATGCCCTTAAGCAAGTCACTTAATTTCTGAGTCTACTTGTTTCTTCTCTAAAATATAAATGAACTATAAATTTGTACGATTTTGATCCAAAGACACCTCCAGATTTTTCACACCCTTTTCCCTTGTAATGTGTTTTTCCTGAAGATGACTGATTTCCACAAATGCAAGGAAATCTAGTTCCATTTTTAAAATTCTAGCCAGCTAATTTGAGTTTGCACTTTGCCTTAGCATAAAAATATGTCCAATTCACATTTCTCATGTTGCAACAAGTACATCAAATACTCTACTTTGTCAACACAGAAAAATTCATGAAGAATACAGCCAAAATGGAGGTCACCCTTCATTGACTCAGAGTGAATGCGCACAGATCCTGTCCCTAGAAGGCCCAAATACTTGCCAAAAGTAAATTGCCATAAGTTGTGTGCTCATTTATTCTAAACTCATGTGATGACTTTAAAATAATGAAATAAATGAAGCATTTAATTTAAATGATACTTCATCTGTTAATGGTATTTGCGCCAATTTTCAATAGCTTTTGGTAGTGTTAATGTAATTTGATTTCTGAGCAATTAAGCAGTGCAGTTAGTACTGGCAAAATGATTAATTAGAAACTTTGGGCAATGTGCCAAAAAAGTTAACTTTTCCTTCTTCCATGATTTCTTTTCAAAGCATTACAGTATCATAGATTTATAAAATTTAAGGCATGGAATAGGTCTTCAAGATTATATAGTCCAACTGCCAATTGGATGCATAAACCAGGTCTGCATTTTCCCTGGAAAGTAGTTGCCTAAAACAGTACAACATACATTACCTGTCAAGAAAACCCTAGCTCATTATTGAAAGACCCGAAATTCTTAAAAAAAAAAACAAAAAACAAAAAAAAAACTACTTAGAGTATGGCCTAAATGTTGCAGAAACTCTCCCTGATGTTAGAAATGCAAGGTTTATTTAGATCAAGTTCCTGCCCCCAGATAACTTGCAGTTTACTAGGAAATTTAACAGGTAAAACAATCATGATCCAGTGTATTAAATTCTTGATTGATAGTGCTCGCTTCGGCAGCACATATACTAAATTCTTGATTGATAGAGGTGTTTGTAGAACACTATAGGAGTACAGAGTAGGGCAGTTAAAAAAGCTTCAGAGTGGAATAAATGATCCCTCTAAGATCTAATGCCTTATTTGAACCTTGATGAAGAGTGAATGCTATAGCAATCTAGTTGGATATTTGCAACAGACACTTGGGTATATGGATTGAAGTTAAAAGGGTTGGGGATACAGATCTGGGAGTCCTTAGCACACAAATGGAACTCAAAATCATAAGAGATTGAAAATGCCCAATGAATGTTCAGAGAATAAACAGAATAGACCAAGAATGAGGATACAGAGGAGAAGCTTGTGAAAGAGAAGGTATCGTCAGTGGTGTTTTACCCAAAGCCATGTAATGTAGAGATCTAGAAAAAATATTTAGGGTGGCATCAATCAGGATCCCTGAAGGTTAAGTGGGAAATTTTCCAAAAGCAAACCATCAATTTCATGGAATTAATGGAGAGACCAATCCAGGTACAAATGAGTTGTGTATCAAAAACAAAACAAAACAAAAAACCTAGATTAACTCAGGGTTAATATTAAACTACAAAAGCAAAATGAGGGAAAAAGCCAAAATTGCACAGTAAATGGAGCTGTATTGGAAAAGCTAAGTGACAAAGCAGGTGTACAGGAAGCGTGAGCCAAGGGAAGTCCTTGAGCCCAAAAGCATATTATCAATTCTAATATACAGCAGGGTGACTGTGGTTAATAGGACTGTAATGTACACTTGAGATTTCCTAAGAGTAGATCTTAAGTGATTTCACCAACACAACAACAGAAAGACTCTACTGTGTGAGGTGATAGATGAGTTAATTAACTTGATTGTGGTAAACATTTCACAGTGTAGGTATATATCAAATCATTGTATTGTACACTTCAAAAAGTTCCAGTTTTATATAACTTATTGGCCACATTAGGGACATGTAGTGTAACTCTTAACACTTGGGTTTTCTGTTTTGCAGTTCAAGTGCCTGATTTAAGCTTTGATTGATGAGGCCCTCACTTCAAAGAGGCATCCACTTCAAAGATGACTACTGAAAAAACAGGACTAGATAAAGAGCCAGATTGTACTCTGTCTCTCTTTCTCCCAACAACCTTGCTCTGTGACCCAAGTGTGCCATATAATTTCTAGAACCTGTAAATAATAAGCCTTGTCTCTTTCTACTTTTCCTGTTGTTTACTGCTGTTGGTGTCTTGCAATCCTAATAAGAACCACCAGGGCCAGCCAGCCACAAAGTTAGTTATCAGTTGTCTGAGACCAACACAAAACACTTGGGCCCTAACGAAATTACTAGAAAGAAAACTAAGTACACATTAGTCATAGCTAGAACTAGCTCTAGAACTCTCCCATCCATGAGAGAAGACATCTTTTTCTAAAGAAAGCACTTTTTGACCTTTTGTGTTGCAACAGTGTAATTTGCATCTAAATCTTGCACTCTGAGCAGGTTAAATCTTTTATGATATTGGTCAAATATTTGGGTAACTCACCTTTTCCACTAATTTGTGTTCTGAGCCCTATATCGTATTGGATTCCAGAATTTCTCCTAGAGAGGGAGCTCTCTTTGTTTACAGAAATTCTTCAACGGGTGATTAAGACAGAAAATTATACCCTGAATGCTTGACAGAAGCCTAACAGTAAAACATCAGAGAAAATGGTTGATAAAGAAATAAAGTGATTCACTTTGGCTTGGTGACTTGTTTTGTTTTCTCCTGGGGAGAGGGGTAGTGTTGAGGAGATTAAGAAAGATGATAGAAAAAGAGATGACAGATGGCCTATGAAAGAATGACATTAGAAAGATAAAGGCAGCAACGACTGGGTACATGCAGATAAGGAATATTTCAGAGAATAGAAATTTCTAATAAACTGTTTCAATTTTGTGTTATAAATCCCATGTAACTATTATGTGATTGACTTATTTTCAGAGGCTCCTGAAAATGAAAAGGCTAAGCTTTTTGTGTCTTGTTAGACATGGTGCAGAAGGCGGGGAGGGGGATCCACAAGGAAGGAGCTGCTCAGAGGGAGATAAACATAATTTGGTGGGAAAATGCATAATTTAGGGATTGAGCATCAGACACTACCACCTTGATATGACATGGGGCTGGGGTACAGGTGAAAGTTTACAGTTAGCTTGATTTTACCAATAGTTGACAACAGCTACTCTATACTTTTGTGAACAAAGAGAGAGTTGAGAGGTAGTTTGCATTATAAACAAGAGTACCTGAATTTCAGTGTAGAGTTCTATGATTGGCAAGACAGCCAAAAACTACTGAGTTTTAACTGGTTGAACACCTTGAGGCCTGATTGGTCCATGACAAAGGGCACATATTGACCTGAGGATAGGCTACAAAACCTGGTTTTGCAGCAGAGAATGGTTATGCCAGTTATATATTTTATGAAGTGCAATTTACATTTGCTAGATTTGTTTTATTTGTTTGAAAGAAACATTTAACAGTATCGATTGCAATGGATTCTATAATTAAATTTTTCCAAGAAAAATGCCCCTAAGATAAATGGCTGAAAATGTTTATTTAGATTATGTAGATTATAAAAATCTTATAGTGAAAATGGAGCAGAAACATGTTTATTGTCAAATTCTTCTTCTCTTATTAAACCAAGCAATTATTTGTTACAGTCTAACATTAGGCTGATGGTCTACCAAATTTCCTAGTATAATTCAAGCCCTAGTCTGTGACTTTTCTTTCATATAGCTCAACTGCTTTTTTAAATTTTCTTTACTATTTTTTAGGAAGAGAATTTGTCAATTATTTTCTTTGTCTTTTTAAGTTGATGTCATTCAAAGTCCCAACATTTCGCAAATATCTTAAGCAGAAGTAATGAAGGGATATCTTATTATTACTGTTGTCATTAATATTTCTATTTCCAAGAAGCATATGATGTTAAGCTGTCCACAGAGCTTAATTATAGGGACTGAGAGTAAGAAACCAACATATTTACTCCCAGGGTTTTCTTGATCAAGATGAAGACACTTAAACCAATAAATAACTTTATTGCAAAACAATTCATCTGAACAGTTTGCTCATCTGGGAAACAACTGACTTTTCATGAAACAGTTCACTCACATAGATTCATTTCAGGTTCTCAGTTTGGTGTGTCAACTGATCCTAAAGTATTATATTACAATGATGCCCAGTTGAGATCAGTTTCTCCCTTTTAAAGACCCTTAAACCGGGGCACCTGGGTGGTTCAGTGGATTGAGCATCCAACTTCGGCTCAGGTCATGATCTTGCAGTTTGTGAGTTCAAGCCCCGGGTTCTGTGCTCACAGCTCGGAGCCTGGAGCCTACTTCACATTCTGTGTCTCCATCTCTCTCTCTCTGCCCCTCCCCCACTCATGTTCTGTCTCTCTCTCTCTCTTTCTCAAAAATAAACATTAAAAAAAAAATTAAAGACCCCCTAAACCATTTAAGCCCAGATACAGAACCCTATAGGTACCATTTTCTGAACCTTCTAAGACACTTCGTCAAAATACTGTTCCTCCTTCTGGTGGTTAAGTCCAACAGACCTAGATTTGATTGAACAATAGTTTTCTGGTGGTCTCTTTGGAAGATGATAGTCATCAAATCTTAACAAGTTATTTATTTCTCTGGATTGGTTACATTATTTGTAAGCAGCATTCCTAGAATGTTTTTTTTTGTAATGATTATATGAAATAATTTAAGTAATATGCTAATGACAGTTCCAAGAATATAGTAAATGCTCACTAAATGTTGATTATTATTAATCAAAAGTTTTAAGAGCAGTCCCATTGTTGTTAGAAATGCATTCAGACAAAGTAGAATGATCTTTTTTATGAGAAAATAGTTTCCCCCACAGAAATATGTTAAATACAAAGAATATTAAACTCTTTCTTAACTTCTTTTACTTTAATATGATTATTTAAAACAGATGTGGAGGCTTGATCTTTTACTTACTGGGCACAAGGTACAGTTTCCTAAGGTAGGTGATAGAGTAAAAAAGGAATAAAACACTAAAGCATAGATTCTCTATCATCCCTCAGGCAAGGTGCCTCAGAGAAAAGAGTGTAGATATTCTTGGAGAGAAATAAACTGATGGAAATATGAAAAGATGAATCTGGTTGGAGGTCATAATATCTAGAGCATCAAACAGCAGAGTGAGAAAGTGTAAGTGATATTCAGGGGAAAGAAGTTTCTTTCTTCCTGGTAAAATTCATCTATAAATTTAACTCAGCGTTACCTGTTTATTGAACTGTTAAAATATGACCAACATGTTTTTGTCCTTACATTAAAAGGGTTTTTATTCACATGTTTACAGAAAAGACCTGACACAACAATAAACATGTGAGAATCACTCTAAATTTGGTTGCCTTAAACCCGAAGGCCATTTTTTTCTGCTTCAACATGTGTTTTCACACTTGTCCAAGTGTGCCTTCTTCAGATGGTGAGGAAATGCACAGCAGGAAATTTGTTAAGCTAAAGGCATCCTACCTGTAAATTCAAATTCAAAACAGAAAAGTGCTTCATAAAATTCTTAGGCTGACCAATAGAGCAAGTATTCACAACCATTCCATAGTGGCTCATGAATCTGCTACCTAACGTGCCATAAAAAATTCTGTAGAGGCCCTTCGTTTTCTTTTATTTAAAACTTTTATTGTGAGTCACATGAGAAACTTTGCAGAGTCCTATGAAACAAGTTACTGCACTTTTCAATGAAGATTAAATTTCAGTCTTTATTGTGACAGGCAACATTTGTATTTTCTGGAGCTCTCAACTTCTGCCATATTATGAATACCATTTCTTTAACTGCCTAAGGATTGAGTGGTGTCTTCAGTGGCGTCACAGACATGGCCACAGAGGACTGACTTCCCCACCCATTACCTTATTTAAAAACAGACAAATGAAATATCCTTGAGGGAGGGTGGGTAAAACTTATCAGTTTCCTAATAGTCAAGTCTTTTTATTCTTATTTACAATAAGAACACATCCATCATTAGTACCAGGAGCTGTTTTCTTTGGGCCACATTTTGAAAAAGAATCAAGACTGGTCTCATTTCATAATGTTTTATAAGGGTAAATACAAAGTACATGAAAAATAAAGCCACATTGATTATGGTTTTGCATAATCAGATAATTTTACTCATTAGGCCAGTGTTTATCAAGCTCTGGTTTATGATGCCAATGTAACTAGCATAAAATAAATAATAATTAGATAAATTATATCATAAGAAGCAAATGGATCATACAGAGCAACATTAACAAATTTTTACTTGATTAACGGTTGTGAACTCTCATCTGTTTCCATCAGGAGAATCCTAGAACTAAACTTTATAGAATCCCCTTTCATGCCTTATTCTAATGGTAATTAATGATTCCAGTGAGATTTGGACCACAAAAGCAAAGTCATTGTTTGCTGATAACAGTTCAGACAGATTCATTCATAGCAGAAATCGACCTGTTAAGTCTCATCTCCTTTAAGGATGTGGACAATTAAAATCTGTGACTGTGGTGACCCCTTTTGCAAGCCCAGAACATCACATTGTCTCCAGACTGGTGAAATTAAATTTACCAGCTTCATTTTGTCATGAACTTAAGAGTGTCTCCAGCATCTTCCTTAAAGTCCTGAGACTCATAGTGGCTTCCAAGTGAACATCAATGATTCATAGCTTCTAAAAGCTGTTCGTTCGTGGTTTTTTTGTTTGTTTGTTTATTTTTTGTCTTTATTCCATCAGTACTCCCAAAAGTTTGTGTAAAACTAATAATATAATTCCTTGCTGAAAACCCTCCAATAGCTTTCTAGTGTTTTTATATTATAGAGCTTATCCTTTGCCTGGCCTGCGGTATCTTTCATGATCACCCCTAACCTCTTCCCATCACTTTCTACTCTGCATCTACAGGCCTTCTTTCAGTTTTTCTAATACTCCATGTTCTTTCCCCCACCTTGAAGCCCTCACATTGTTATTGTTCTTTTGTCTGGAAAGCTCCTCTCCTCACTCTGCCTCATTTTTACCATCATCATTCAAAACCCACATAATATTAGTTCTTCAGATAAGCCCCAGATCAAATCAAGTTCCCAAAGTTAAAGGTTGTCAGGGAACCCTATAAGTCACCTCTGCAGCACCTTTCATAATTACAGTTAAAAACCAATTTCAGGGGCACCTGGGTGGCTCAGTGGGTTAAGCATCTGGCTTCAGCCAGCTTCAGCTCAGGTCATGATCTCGTGATTTGTGGGTTCAAGCCCTGTGTTGGGCTCTGTGCAGGATGGCTCAGAGCCTGGAGCCTGCTTTTGATTCTGTCTCCCTCTCTCTGTCCCTCCTTCGTTTGCACTGGCTCTGTCTCTCTCAAAAGTAAACATTAATTGTTTTTTCTTAATTTCATAATTGGGCAGAAGACTTGCTTCTTGTCTAGTATTCCATCCCCAGTTTTCTGTTCCAGGGCTGACCCAAATCAGATCTTCAATTAACACTTAAATGAATATTGGAAGGAATAAGGGCTTGCACAGCAGTTTACAGTGCATAAATGATTCAAATTTACTCCTTAGAAAAATCACAATTTTAATGTATCAAGAAAGTTTCAAGCTGATAATGAATGGGCAACACTATTTTCAAATTTCTACGGTCAACGCAAGAGTATCCATAGGATACCCCAGAGTCAATCCTTGTGCTTTTGCCTTCTATTGTAGACTGTCTTAGAGTTAGAGGTGAAAATCTCTGGGAACGATGTCCTTTCTAGATATAATGGCAAAAATCTCAAGAGCAATAAAAGAACACTTCTGGTTTTATCTTTTTTGTATATGTCATTATTCCTCACTGGAGTGCACATGAAATGCTTACAGGTCCAATTGTCATGTTGCAACTCGATGATAAAATTAACGTCGAGAACATGTCAGAACAAGAAGACAGAAAGAGTCTAGTTCTCTTACTTTATTAGCCACAGTAGGGACCACAGATTGCCAACTCCTGATCTTCTTTTTGTATTACTCAAATAAATCCCATATTCGTATAAGTCACTGTTGTACAGTTTTCTATTACTTGCAGCAAAAGACAATCCTAAACAATAAAGTTTTGTATTTTAATGTGGTCGTGTTCTATGAAACACCAGAAGATATGAGTGATAAATAAGTAGTAGATTTAGATGAATAAATATAAATTTATATGCTTATAATGAAAACAGAAATATCATCACCATAATTCCATAAATAGTATATAAATTACATAGATATAATTGAATCTGGCCACAAAATATCTTCAAAAGAATTAATATGTGGAATAAGTTCAACTTTAAGGAGTTATATATAAAAAAAAGCTTTTGTCACAGAACAAAAATTCTTAACTTTTTTCCTAAATACAAGTGACTTTTTTGCTACCAGCCATCAGATCACAAGAAAATTTATTTAAAAAGCATGAAAATAATAGCCAAGTTATCATGCAGGCATGAGACAAGTCCTAGAAATCCCCAGGGAGAATTGAAAAACATAGGAAAAGTAACTTTTTTAAAAATTTTTGATTCTTTTAAATTTATTTTAGAGACAGAAAGAGGGAGTGCTAGCGAGGAAGAGGAGCAGAGAGAGAATCTTAAGCAGGCTCTGTGCTCAGACTGACATGGGGCTTGATCCCACAACCCTGAGAGCATGACTGAGCTGAAATTAAGAGTTGAATGCTCAACCAACAGAGCCACCCAGGTGCCCCATAAAAGTAACTTTTAAAAGCTTACATCAGATATGCTTCCTGTGTGTGAACCAGTTGGGGAAAGCATTTATTAAGTTTAGGTTTATAATATTTTCTCATAGATGTCTTAAATTAACATGAGAGATGGAAAAGTTGATGATATTTTTGTAATAATAAAGCATTTTGTGGCTAATTCTGCCCCCAAAATTGATAAATTCTCCTACCCTTACACAAAGCATCTAGAGACTTGATAAGAGGAGTCAAAGAAGTTAAAATAGTGCATAAAAAGGATTCCTTTTATTTTCTATAAACAAGTTTTTATTAAACACAATTTATAATACTTCAACTGGGCTTATCACATCCTCAAGGTTCAGGACTTCTGATGGTGAATGATTGTTAGGAAAAAAATTACACTGAAAGAGAAGTAATCTTGAGGAAAGGACAGAAAGATACTCTTACGTGAAAATGAATATAAACATTTAAATAATTTCAGTCACTATGTTTGCAAATCTCTGCTGTCTGATATCAAACCTCTGTCATCCTTTCTTTTTGTTTCTTGACACATTCTCTGGATGCAATGAATAGTCCAAACAGCTATCTATTCATTTTACTTTTATATTTTTAACATTAATTTCAAATAATTTAACACTTCAAAAATGTTGCGAAAATTGTGCAAATTGTCCCATCTTCCTGTCAATTGCCTTCCCTATATGTTAACTTTTTATATAATGACTGTGCAAGTATCTAAACAAGATAGTAATATTGATGCAATTTTATTAAGTAAATTACAGAGATTTTTTTTCAAATTTCACAACTGTTTCACAAATGTTCTTTGCTAGTCCAGGATCTAATTCAGGATTCAGTTGCCATGCCCTTTCCTTTCAGTCTCCCCAGTCTGTGTACAGTGTCTCGCAATTGGTGTTTGACTGAGTTTTCATCATGTCTAAATTCAAGTAATGTGACAGTAGCGAGAATGTCAGGGGTGTCTGGGTGTCTCAGTCATTTGAGTATCTGATTCTTAATATTGGCTCAGGTCATGATCTCTGACGGTGTGGAACCTGCTTGGGATTCTCTCTCCCTCCCTCTCTGTCCCTGTCCCTCCCCTCTGGAAATAAATAAACATAAAAAAAGAAGGTCAGAGGGATGCTCTGAGTTGTAACCTTCTCAGTCTATCACATCAGGAGGCACATGACACCAATATGCATCATTATTAGTGATGTTAACTTTAATAATTTGGTTACAGTGATGTGTGCCAGGTTTCCCCACTGTAGAGTTACTATCTTTTTCCTTCTATTAGTAATAGATACATTATGGGGAGATATTTTGAGATTATGCAAATATACTCTTTCTTATCATAGTTTTGCTCACTAATTTTAGAATACAGTGATGATTTTTACTTGAAACAATTATTAGTGTACTTTTTTCCAAAGACACTATTCTATTTTTGGCATTCCTTCTGTATTTATTAAATAGAAATTTTACTTAAAAAAATAATTTTCTCAGGGGGGCCTGGGTGGCTCAGTTGGTTAAGTGTCCGACTTCAACTCAGGTCATGATCTTGTGGTTCAAGTGTTCAAGCCCTGCATCAGGCTCTGTGCTGACAGCTCAGGGCCTGGAGCCTGCTTTGGATTTTGTGTCTTCCTCTCTCTCTGCCCCTCCTCGCTCTTGCTCTGTCTCTCTCTCTCTCTCAAAAATAAATAAGCATTAAAACAAATTTAAAAAAATAAAATAAAAAAGAATTTTCTCCTCTCAATTCAATTATTCATGTTATAAGACTATCATGGGCATTTATTTTGTTTTGTTTGTTTTATTATTGATATTGTATTATTAATATTAATATTAACATTATTAATATTAAGCTAATATTTAATTATTAATAGATTTGGCCATTGAGAACCCTTTCAAGATGCTGCCTATTGACACACCACCATCATTTTTTGAGCATGTTTTACTTTCTGTTACCACAAGATATTCCAGGATCATCTGTGTTTTCCCTGCCCCAAATATTAATAATAATATAGTAGTTAATAATACTTAAAAAGTAAGATCTAGGCATTAGATATTCTCATTATCAGTGATATATGTTTTGCTTCCAGGCCCTCTGAACAGATATACATACATATATATTTAAATCTATTTGTCTTTCTATCTGCCTATACCTTTCTCTTTTCATGCTGATACTCTGTTTCCAATCCAACTCCACAGAGTTCGTTCTATACTTTTCTTTTCCTATTTATAATAATTGCACCGAAAATGAGAAACCTGACTTTTTCATTGTCTTCAATGTATTTCTTTACTCAATCCTAGAATATACTTTGCATGAAAACTTCCAAACCTTTTAACTTACATTGTTGGGGAAATAAGTAAAGTTATCCACCATAAGATGGCTGATGGGACTGCCATAAGCTCTAGTTTCTAACTTAGAGACTCCTCTTCCGGGTTCTTCTTCCTGCCCTGCTTGCCATGTGTGCCAAATTACTACTAATGCGGAATGCGGAAGTAACAGAGATGAATTGTCCCCCATGCTTGTGCCCAGGACTCAGATCTCTGGAGAAGGATCTCCTTTGAGCCCGCTGGTATAAAATAAAACTCCGATCCACCAAGATCTCCTGTGCTGCTTGGTTTTTCTGCCAGCGATCAGCCTGGTTCCATAACAATATAACCTGTGAAAAATATGTTCACCAAATGCAGTACAATATTTTTGTATAACTCTACTTGTTTTTAGCTTTCAAATATACAAGTAAAATGTTATTTTCAAAGTTACTTGGACAAGTTATTTTCTTCCCAACCTTCTTTAGTGTGATTATGCCGTGCATTTGTAATACAATTAGGTTTATTTGTACACCGAATTTAGGAAGAGAAGAAAGAGAAATCAGAACAAAAGATATATATTTTAAAGATATTGAGAATTATCAAAAATTAATGACAAATATCAAATCACAAATCAAAGACACTCAAAGACCACCAAATCAGCATAAATGCTAAACAAAAACAAAAACTAAACAAACAGAAAACAAAAAAAAAACAACAAAATGCACAGACATACCTTATTCAAACTAATAAAAACCAAGTACAAACAGAAAATTTTTGGCATTGACAAAAAAATTACATACAAAATATATATACTGCTTAAATAGATTGCTAATAATAAACTATGTTAGCTAAACTGGAGTAATCTTTAAAGTGCTGAAAGATGAAAACAAAACTGCCAATATAGAATATTATGCTAAGTGAAAATAACTTTAAAAAATAAGGGAGAAATGAATAATTTTTCTAACAAAACCAAATAATCAATTGTCAGCAGACCTCCACTATAAGAAGTATTAAAGCAAGTATTGTTCAGATAAAAGTAACAGACTATTTAGATCCAACCTAGATTCTCCAAAGAAATTAAGGTGATGGGAATAGGATAAATGAAGGTAAATAAAACATTCATATTGTTCCTATTTTTACTAGTTCTAAAAGTCTCTAAAACAAAGCATGTAGCTATATACCATGATTTTATAGCCTATGCAACATATAAGTGTATGACCAAATAGTATAAGCGATTGGATGGAGAATTTTAATTAAAGATCGTAAGTTCTTTACATATATATGAAGGTAGACATTGGTTTACTAAGGATATGTGTTGTAAACTATTGGGTAGCCACTAATTAAGAAAGAATATATAAACAGTGATCTACTTCTGGAAATAAAATGGAGTTATAAAAACAGAAAGAGGCTAAAAAAATCAAATAATAGAATAAGTAGATAAAAGAACAATTGAAGATTTTAATCCAACAATACCAATAATTCTATTAAATACGAATGGTCTCAACATATCTGTTAAAAGGCAGATGGTCAGATTGAATAAAGAAGCAAGAGCCAATAAGGGAAACACTTTAAACACAAACCCAAAGGCAGATTTTTTTTAAATGGGAAATATTTTTAAATGAAAAAAATAATTTAAAAATATAGTGTAACTATACTCATATCAGACAAAGAAGTTCAGGACAAGGAATACTGGCAAGGGTAAAAAGTAACATACAATTATAAAAGAGACAATTTTTCAAAAAGATATGCAAAGTTTGCACCTAAAAGTGGAAATTCGAAATACATGAAGAAAAGAACTGTTGGGAGAAATAAATGAACCTGCATGTATATTTATAGATCCAACACTCTTCTCTCAAAAAGTAATAGGCAGAATAATCAGGAAGAATCTAGAAGACGAACAATGCTACCAACCAACATGGTCTAATTGACATTTACAGAACCATTTATGTAACAAGAAGACTGCACATTCTTTTAAAGTTCATGGAACATTCATCAAGTTAGATAGCTTTCTGAAACATGAAACAAACTACAACAAATTTAAAATGATTAGAATTATACAATGTATGTTCTCAGATCATAACAAAAATAATTTGAAAATCAATTAGCAAAAAGATATATCGACACCCCCCATTATGTGCAAATTAAAGAGAAAATCAAAATAGGAATTGGGAAATACTTTAAATCAAGTGTAAAGAATGTACCATGTATCAAAATATGTGCAATGTAACTAAAGCAATGCTTGTAGGAAATTTTACATCATTAAAAGCCTATATTAGACAAGAAAGAATATGTTATCTAAACTTCTACTTAAAATTTTTTTGAATGTTTATTTATTTTTGAGAGACAGAAAGAGACAGAGTGTGAGCGGGGGAGGGGCAGAGAGAGAGGGAGATACAGAATCCGAAGCAGGCTCCAGGTTCTGAGCTGTCAGCACAGAGCCCGACAGGGGGCTTGAACTCACAAGCCATGAGATCAGCACCTGAGCTGAAGTCAGACGCCTAACTGACTGAGCCACCCAGGCACTCCTCTAAACTTCTACTTAAAAAAATCTAGAAAAATCTGTCATGTAGTTGTCTTTACATATTTCGATTTGTATTTCCTCTTTGACTGCAGTGTTTTATTTTTTCAAGCTTTTATTTACATTCCAGTAGGTAACATACAGTGTGATATTAGTTTCAGGTGTATGATTTAGTGATTCAATACCTCCATACAACATCTGGTGCTCATCACAAGTGCACTCCTTTATCCCCATCACCAATTTAACCCTTCCCCTTACCCACCTCCACTCTGGTAACCATCAGTTTGTTCTATATAGCTAAGAGTCTGTTTCATAGTCTCTCTCTCTCTCTCTCTCTCTCTCTCTCTCTCTCCCTCTCTCTCCCTCTCTCCCCCCGCCCATGCTATTTTGTCTCTTAAAATTCCACATATGAGTGAAATAATATGGTATTTATCTTTCTCTGACTGACTTATTTCTCTTAGCATAATACTTTCTAGCTCTACCCACGTTGTTGAAAATAGGAAAATTTCAGTGTGCCTGGGTGGCTCAGTTGGTTGGGCATTCAACTTCGACTCTGGTTGTGATCTCACAGTTTACGTGTTCACCTCACATTGGGCTCTGTGCTGACAGTGGGGAGCCGGGAGCCTGCTTCGGATTCTGTGTCTCCCTCTCTCTCTGCCCCTCCCACGCTCGCACTCTGTCTCTCTCAAAAATAAACTTTTTAAAAAAATTCTTAAAAAAAAAGAAAAAAAGAAAATAGCAAGATTTCATTCTTTTTTATGGCTGAGTAGTATTCCAAGTATTCCATTCTTCATCCATCCAGCAACAGATGAACACTTGGACTAATTCCATAGTTTGGCTATTGTAGGTAATGTTGCTACAAACACTGGGGTGCATGTATCCCTTTGAATTAGTATTTTTGTGTTCTTTGGGTAAATACTTGGCAGTGCAATTGCTGGATTGTAGGGTAGTTCTATTTTTAATACACTTGTATTCCCTCCCACAGTGCAGAAGGGTTCCCCTTTCCCCACATCCTCACCACCACCTGTTGTTTCTTGTGTTATTGATTTTAGCCATTCCGACAGGTGTCAGGTGACATCTCGTTGTAATTTTGATTTGTATTTTCCTGATCATGAGTGACATTAAACATCTTTTCATGTTTTTACCTAGAGGATTTTGTTTTGTTGTGGTGGTTTTAAATTTTCACATGGAAGAATCTTTCTTCTTTATGATTTTACATGTAATTTTTAGGTTTATTGGTTTGTGTTCAAAGACTGCCTTTAATATTCTTTATTATGGAACTTACTGATGTTTTCTTTGTGATCTAACAAATGTTCAATTTTTGTTAAGTGTTCTGTGGACACATAAGAAGGTTTTGTCTCTGTATTTTACAACATATAACATTTTAATATAAGCAGTCTACTCTAAATTTCATCTTTGTGTTAGCTTTGGGTCTATACATATATGTTAAAATTTTGCCATCAGTCCTTTTGCTGAAGGTTGGATCAAGGTCATCTGCTAGTAGTTTATTTAAGAAAGATTCAAGGATACAGAATTCCCTAGTTCTTTCAAATTTATATCCATTTCTAAAGCTTTTATTAAATAATTTAACTTTTGTAAAATGCTTAGAATAGTACCAAATAGGTAAGTGTTTCATTGACAGACACTCTCATGCACTATTAGATTGAAATGTTCTGAGACAAATTGGGAAGCATTTGATAGATAAATGGGAATCAGACAAGTATCTACAATGCCCAATGGTTATGACTCTCCAATAAAGTTGAGTTAGTGATCCTATTTGGACCTAAAGCCGGTGTCTAAGCATCCTACATCCCCTTGGAATGAAAAATAATTGAATCAATAGGCTATTGAATCAATAGCCTAAATACCTGTCTTATTTTACTTATATTGCTTTATTTGTCTTATTTACCACCACTAGAAAACGTGGAAATGGAAAGGATGATGGTATACTAAATTATCTCAGTCTGGTTACCATTGGAAGACAGAAAGCGCAAATGTTTACTTTATGTTTTTTATTTCAAGTTTTTATTTAAATTAAATTCTAGTTTGTTAACATTAAGTATAACATTGGTTTCAGGAGTCATATCCAGTGATTCATCATTTACATATAACACCTGGTGCTCATCACAACAGGTGCCCTCCTCAATAGTGCAAGTGTTTGTAGAGATTACATGCAGGATGATTCAAGGGGCATGAAGCAAAGACATGAACTGTGTGTAACCTTCTATTTATTAACCCCACCAACCAGAGAAATCGGGCCTGCTGGCCCTCAGACTCACAAATCAGATTGGCCACCCTTCTTCCTCAGAAGAGAATGTGTACATTAGTTTCAAACTTCTCATTATCTAAGGAACCTTATCGAGCACTTACTATGTATTTCATTGTACTAAGCATTTAATATCCATGCTATCCTTCTTATTTCCACAATAATCCTATACATTAAAACTATTAGAGTGGACATTACACAATGCGGCGAAAGGAGCTAAGGATTCATCTATAGCAGAACTTCTCAAAACTGTGTATATTAGAACCACCCTGAAGCCTTATTAAAATAGAGATTCCTGGCCTCAACCCTCCAACTTTTGTTTCTGGGGTGGGTTTGAAGTTGGGGCCCAATAATTTGCATTTCTAACAAGTTCCCAGGTGACTCTGGTGTGGTAGCTTTGGCAACCACACATTGATAACCACTGCTCGGTAGAAGCATGAGGGTAAAGTGAGAGTACCCCTTTTCATGCTCTACGTTCTCCATGTTTTCTTTGCTGTATCTTAGCAGCCAAGCATGGTGTTATTTAGAAAGTTGGGCTGCAATAGGCCCATTTCAGTAGTTCCTAACAATGTTCCTTGGGATTTCTCTGTGATCACTGGTAGGTAATTTAGGCTATGCCACAAGGAAGATCCACATTCTGTCAAGTCATATTGTGCCACAGTTCAGTTATTCACTGCCTTTTCTATTATAGGTACTAGTTTATACAAACCATGGTGTTCAGTGCAATCCACCAGAGTTTATACAATGAATTCAAGGATATAATGAACAAACACTCAAATTCGAACACTAGCCAACTCATACTACTCAATTTCCACAGAAATATGGCGATTATCAAAAGGAAATCATATTTTAAAAATAATATTAAACTTTATAAAAGTTGTAAAATTAAAGTTATGAAAGAATGCTCCCTTAAGTTAAAGTTCAAAGACACTAAAAGCCGAGCATTTGTCCTATTCATTTATGTTTGTTTGTTTCTTCAATTTCAACAGATGGAGGCTGAGTTCTTTATCTTTTTTTCTTGATTTTTTCCCTAGTAGAATGAATGTGGCTTCTCTGAATGCTCCAAATTTTAATAACTCCAATTCCAATTCAATCTTGGCTTGTTTTCCTTTTCCATAAAGTCTGTTAAAGGATTTAATATTAAAAGAGGATAAAATCAGAATTCTCATGTAAAATATGAGAACACATGTTTAAGATTTTATTACATTCATATTGTTCAAGAGAAACTTAAGGAGCAAACCTACAAGGAAGAAAAGGAAGACTGATCTGTACTTAGGTTTGCAAACCAGGCACAGCAACTCAACTCCATGGGTCTGCTCCTCCTTAAATGACAGAGGAAAGGTGGTGTTTTTAAAGCTTAATACCACAGCAGGACAAAACTTTCAGTTGGTTTGGGTTCCTCAGCCATTGGCTGAACTTTTTGTTCAGTAGGGTGAGAGGAGAGGACCTTTTCAGGTGCCTAACCCTCAAGATGTTTATCACTTGAATCCAAGAAGTGGCTGCTCTTCCAAGATTTGTTAACGTTTTCTTCGCCCCTTTTCTTCTTCAATACTAATAAGAGAACCACACAGCTATGATAACTAGCTCAAAGGAGAATACAGAAAACTTTTTATAGATGATTTATAGATGAGGAAAACTGAAATAAACTTGCAAATGGATGCAACACTGGCTTTTCCGGAGTGGGGAATTGGTTCTCTCTCCACAAGAAAAAATTCTTCTGCATATAAACAAAATTTATTTTGCATCACTATCTGTCATTTACAGAACTGTAAAAGAGCTCAAAGGCATTTAATGGCTAAAATGGATCATTGAGAAGGCTATGCTCCAACAATGCATATTCTTTCAATGGAGACACCAAATAATCTTTTCACTTATTCCAAATTCCCTTAAACCTCCAAGGGTCAGTAATGTATCAATATGATGATCACATACTTAGATGCATATCTATAAAACTTTGAAAGGACACATAATTTTTCAGGCATACCATAATCAGTCCACACAAAACAATTTCCTTGAATGTAATATAGAGTGTAACACAAATCTCCAATGCCTGTGAATCACAGGTTTGAAAAGAAGCTAGAGAGGAAAGACTACTAAAATAAAGAGATTTCATTTTCATTTTCAGCCACTTCCCATCAAGAAGTTAAGCTTCCCTCATAGCGCTGGAGGAGGGAAATCTCTGTTAGTATATATCTTCTCTTCTCTGAGGGCAACATTTGAAATCCTTCTCCTCTTCTTGCAAAATTTATACCTATTCAGTGGTGGCACCTGCCTTCTCCAGCTTCCCACCGTCTTGAGATTCCCATATCGGTTTATTTCACATCCACATATTGAAAACCATTTAACATTCTGCCTTTGAGTCTTAATTACCTGGCATCTCTATATTCAGCCTTTGTCAACGTTCCTCCCTCCAAGTAGAATGTCTGACATTTATAACAGAAAATACTCTAAACAAAGTTTATTGTCATGCATTTTGTATAGACACAATACCCTGCCCTTCTCCATGACCAGTGTGAAGGGATCTTAAAACATTTTTAGTTACTTATTTCTGTACTTGCAGATTCTGTTTCTTGTTTTGTACTTTTTTTTTTTAAGTGTAGGTTGTTTTCGTCTCAATTGCAGGATCTCCACACCAAATTGCTGAGTTGAAATAATTAGCAATGCTGCCTTAAATGATGCCATTAGAAGACAAGGTATCTGTGGCAGGTTAACATCCTTCCATTTTTGCTATCCTTCTGTTACTGAATTTTTTACCCAAAGCATGCTTTCTTACACATCTTTCCCTCAAATAAGTAGTTATAATTCTGTTTTATTTCAATTTCCCCCTCTAGTTATTATTAAAATCCAGCTATATGTTTATGATTTTAAACTATTTCTTATTTTGGTCCTTTCCTTTCCCACCCTAATTCACATTTTTCACTGGACCCGGAGGCCCTCCTTCCTCATGCTTTCAGATTCAACTTTTGCCTTATATTTTGTTCTCCCAGATTCTACCTTACAGAGTCTCTCATAGTGATACATAAAAGCAAGGAGTTTTGAATCTTTCAAAAGCATACACTATTCAAGTAAATTCTGATCACCTTTCCTGTGAATACTTGATTTTTATTTATTTTTCCATCTCCGTATACTTTTATTTAGAATTGTTTAAATTTCAGGGAGCCTGCATAGTTCAGTCAGTTAAGCATCCAACTCTCGATCCTGGTTCAGGTCATGATCTCATGGTTTGTGAGACTGAGCCCTGCAACGGGCTCTGTGTTGACAGCTTGGAGCCTGCTTGGGATTTTTTCCCTCCCCCTCTCTCTCTGCCCCTTCCCCACTCACTCACGTGTGCTCTTTCTCTCTCTCTCTCTCTCAAAATTAGTAAACATTAAAAAAGAGCATTGTTTAAATTTCTCAGGTCATCTCCTCATAATCACTCTATTACTTTAAAATACATTTAATAATTATAAAAGTATCACACATTGATTTTCCAGGTTTTCTTCACTCAAGTTTGCCAAATGTAGAAACATCTCACAGCTAATTTAATCATCAAAAGTTGTTTATCAGTTGCTTTTATAATTGATTTATGATTAATAGCTTAAATATTAGAAATATCTAGAAAATAGAAAAGTAGTTTCTGTAGATTTTGTGGTCTCGGCTTCTCTGAAAGGATTAATCAGTTTGGAATCTGAGATTGTCTCATTACGTTTTGCTAGTTTTGTTTGTTAGTTACTTTGTTTGTATGTTAGCTCTAGTCACCATCCTAATCAATAACAGTTTGATGATCTCCTATTCTTCTTAGTTTTATCTGTAAAACAATCATTCCTTTCCTTTTCTATAACTATAGATGATAGGTAGACTGATTGATAGATAGACGAAACAGATAACCTGGTATTTAAGATTTCAATCCTTCTCAAGACAAAATCACTTTCTTCCATCAGGCAAGCCATATGTCTTCACTTTTCTTTTTTGCATATTCCTGTTTGGAATGCAAAATCATTTGTGACTGTAACTTATAAGCTTCATTTTTCACTGAACAAACTTGGTACCTAGTAGATCCAGGTTTAAATTTTTTTGTTTCTTTGTTTTTTTAATTTTCTTCTTAGATTTTATTTTTTTTTTTTAGAATTGCACTGAACTTTTCCTCTACTTCAATCTAAAAAAATGATGTTTCCACATAATAAGGGTCTTCATTCATCTGTATCTACTTAATGAGATATTCTGTTTTAGTAATATTAACCTATAGTTTAGGTCTCTGAATTATGCAATTATAAGCAGAATAAAATTTAGACTGTGTACATGTGATTGAGAATAATTCTTGGCATCTTGGTGAGTGCATAATATAAGGAGAGAATACAAAACCAATGAAACATATCTCTCTAGCCAACTAGGCTTAAAGCACCTACATAGTGCTTTTTGCTTTTTTTTTTTTCTGCTTTTGAGATAAGACTTACCTGAAAATTAACAAAAACATTTCCGAAAATTTAGCATTTAGAAATCCAGGCCTATAGTAACATCTGTGATGTAAGAAGCTACTGAACATGCAGTTCAATTCTTGTTTGGCCTAAGTCTGCTAAAGCCATTATGGCAATTGTACCCCAAACCTGATTCCATATATAGTGTCTGTACTAATTTACAAGGAATTCTTGCCAATCCCTCAATATTTTGCAGTGGTGGGGGATGGGGGGAGGTGGGGAGGGGAGTTATAAGCATCAACCTAATACTCACTTCTCCTTGCTTTGGATTATAACCAATGAGAAATAGATCCAATAAACTGGGCCTGGAATGGATCTAAATTTGGGATCAATGTGTTAAGTTTTACCAACTGGTCGGTCAGGTAAGTATCCAATAGGTCATTACTCTGAAAGAACAAAGCCATCTGGGAGTTAAATTGAAGAATGCAGCCTAGATCGATGATCAAAGTGGGGGGCCTGTTACTATCTCCCCACATGTAAAACTTGATTACTACTGGAAAGAACTGAGTCTGTAGAGATCTAATAGTTGATGATATTGAAGATTATGGCATAATTTCTGGCAGAAGAAGGTGCACAAAGGAGGGAGAGATGGAGATGCACTGTCTTCATCTTTTTTTTTTTTTTTACATTTTTCTTTATTTTTGAGAGACAGAGTGAGACAGTCCATGAGAGGGGGAGGGGCAGAGAGAGAAGGAAACACAGAATCCAGAGGAGGCTCCAGGATCCAAGCAAGCATTCAGCACAGAGCCCGATGCGGGGCTGGAACCCACGAAACGTGAGGTCATGACCTGAGCCGAAGTTGGATGCTCAACCGACTGAGTCAGCCAGGCACCCCACACACTGTCTTCTTAATACAACAGTCCACAACTCTTAGAATAAATGTCATATACTCATTAATAAGAACATATCTCTAATCTCTTCAAGAGAAGAGTACATTATTAGATGGAAAGAGACACTAAAAGTGTTCATTCCAATAACCTACTCTTGTGAAGAAGAAAACCGCATTCCAATGGAAACTGGAGGATGACACAGAAGTGTCCTAGTACATTCTAATTTTTTGATACCAAGGTCGATGGACTAAGAGCCTTCTTCTTTTTTTTAATTATTGTCAAGTCAGCTAACATACAGTGTAGTCTTGACTGCAGCAATAGATTCCTGTGATTCATCACTTACATACAACATCCAGTGCTCATCCCAACAAGTGCCCTCCTCAATGCCCATCACCCGTTTTCCCCTCTCCCCAACCCCCCACCTCCATCAACTCTCAGTTTGTTCTTGTATTAAAGAGTCTCTTATGGTTTGCCTCCTTCTATGTTTGAAACTTACCTTTCCTTCCCTTCCCCTATGTCTTCTGTTAAGTTTCTCAAATTCCACATATGAGTGAAATCATGATATCTGTCTTTCTCTAACTTATTTCACTTAGCATAATACCCTCCAGTTCCATCTGTGTTGTAAGTGGCAATATTTCATTCTATTTTTATCGACGAGTAGTATTCCATTATACATATATACCACAACTTCTTTATCCATTTATCAGTTGATGGACATTTGGGCTCATTCCATAATTTGCCTATTTATTGTTGAGAGTGCTGCTATAAACTAAGAGCCTTCTTTTTAATGAACACCCACAATTAGTGAAATTGTCAAAAGATGGGAATCATTGGGAGAAGTAAAAAAGGGAATGTGTCAGTAATACTTTTGAAAAAGATATAAAGGAAAAGGATATTATCAAAATATATTAAAGTAATATAAAAAGAATGGAAAGAACGAGGATGAACCAAAGGCTTACAGGATTATATTTGGACAAGAAAAATATTTAGAAACAAAGTTGGGAATGGAAACTGGATAATAAGGGTAAAGAAGTGGACACCCAGAAAGCACCTTCCTCGTTTAAAAGTTTGACAGAGCAACAGAGTAAGTGACCTGAAGATTTGTATATGATGGAACCTAATTGCACATGCTTACAAAAACAGAAGGATCAAGTAAAGGATAAGGTACTAATATGACCTAGGACCTGGAGAAAGGAAGAAACATACTCAGAAGCAGCTTCTTGGTTTTAATCAAAGGTCTATGTGGTTGCCCAACGTGGTGCTGAAAATTACAGCAGTTTATTGTGGAAATGAAGAGGCCCAGAATGGATGGCAGGTGCAGAGGGGAGGGGGAAGCCATTCTAACACTGAAGGGAAAGATGAAAAGACAGATTTAGAGCTGTAGTTCTCAATCTTTTGTGTACCTGAGAATGATCTGCAGAGATGTTAAACATTCTGATACTCAAGTCACACTTCTACCCAACTCCATCAGCACTTGTGGGAGTGGGAATAGGAATGAGTGATTTTAAAGTTACCAAAGTGACTGCAATAAGCAGCTGAGATTGATAACCACTAACATAAACCACATTTTCCAAACATGTTCTATGGAACACTAGTTCTAAAATATGCTACTTGAAATAGCTTAGGCATTCAAATGATTTGGGGGAAACCCATCTTCTATACTTTCTTTCTGATTCCAAATGTAGTGTGAAATATTAAAAAGCCTGAGAAATTTCACAGTTTGAAAAAAAAAGCCAATTCCACATTGTTAATCCAGCATTTCTCCTAAATCATACCCTACAGAACTTGAGTTCAATAGCTCTCACTTTTAAACTTAGTGGCCTGGGGCAAAATGGGCTGATGAGACAGAAAATTATATAGGGATGTTTATAGGCAAGGTTATCTTTTCCCTGAAGTAGGAGGCAGGGAAGACAAGACATGGTATGTGCTAAACTAGCATGTGGTGAATGAGATTATAGACATGAAGCCTATGGGAAGTGGTCTCAAAAAGTAGAATTGGGGAGTGTGAGAGGGAATTATTCATATACAAAATAAGTTTCTAAAGAGATAAGTAACTTGGCCAATATCACACAATTACTTTCCAATAAATTAAGGATCAGAAGCAGATCTTCAGGATATATATAAAACTTTAAATGTTTATGTATTTTGAGAGAGGGAGTGGGGAGAGAAAGCATGAATGGGGGAGGGGCAGAGAGAGGGGGAGAAAGAGAATCTCAAGCAGGCTCTGTGTTGTCACAGCAGAGCCCATTGTGGGGTTCGATTTCACAAACCATGAGATCATGACCTGAGCTGAAATCAAGAGTCTGTCCCTCAACCGACTGAGCCACCTAGGCACCCCTGGGATATAAATAATTTTAAGCTATAGTTAATATTTTCAGATTTAAACCAAGAGTTTCAGTTAATTAGATATATATTTCAGATGTAAAATTTACAATAAAACAGAATTGTGAGGTATTATTATTACTCAATTGTTAGGTAATAAATATTGGAGGGGAGCCTAGGTGGCTCAGTCAGTTGAGTGCCCAACTTCAGGTCAGGTCATGATCTCATGGTTCATGAGTTCAAGCCCTGCATCTGGGCTCTGTGCTGACAGCTCAGATTCTGTGTCACCCTTTCTCTCTGCCCCTCCCCTTGCTTGTGCTCTGTGTCTCTCTCTCTCAAAAATAAACAAACAGTAAAAAAAAAAAAATAAGGAAAAGAATTTCAATTAGATATATATTTCAGATGCGAAATTTACAATAAAGCAAAATTGTGAGGTATGATAATTACCCAATTGTTAAGTAATAAATATGGAAATGATTATTGTATTTTTAAACTTTGGCTATGAGAGAACTTTAGGGGCATAGAGTCAACGATTTACAAAAAGATACACAATTCTGTACTTATTTTATGTGGTGTGAAATGACACAGAAATATTCAAAACAAGTTTCCCTAGCTTCTCTGATAGTGTTTTCATCTTACTCTGTATTTATATCCTGTTTAAGCACTGAGGTCCAGGAAAGCAATTCAATTATTATATTTCTTGAGGTTTTAATACTAAAAACAAAATTGAACTGAACATATGCACTTGTGATTTATTCACTAGGCTTTTGCCAATAAGATATTAAAGCTATTTCTTTGGTCATGAAATTTTATAGCCCCAGAACAAATTTACCAGGCTGACAAATGTACTAGATAACCTCAATAGTCTAATTTTTATGGATTCTTCATCCAAGTATTGTTCATTAACAGCAGTTCTTAAAGATTTTGTCCAAGGATATTTTCAATAATGTGATAAACATTCTCTTAACTGCTTTATTTGGTGAAGGAGAGGTGGGGACAGGGGAGTTAGAATTTTCTGTTTATTCAAATATTGGATTTTCATCATGTATTGAGCACCCGTTTTTGAAGACTGAGGGGAAAATAAAATACATCGACATCACTTAAACACTGTTTGCTCTCTGGTAAGTTGATAACTAACACACTTGTGTCAGTTGCTTGAGGGTTCCTTAAAGACATCACTTTTTATCACTCTGTAGAAGCTAGGTAAGAATGATTGCACTTGATAGAATTCAGGAGAAAGTGTTTTGTTTTTGTTTTTTTCTCCCCAACAGAATATAAGGGTAAGGGTCTCATTTAACTTCTTTTTACTGTAAAGTTTAAATTACACTAAGGATAACTTCAATGGATCAGTTTTTAATAGTGAATTCAGCTATATACATAAAAGTAATTTACAATTACTGTTGTGTACTATTAAAATGTAAGTATTTTAAAGAACATTATAAAGACAGTTTTTTGATGTTTCCTACTTGCTATGAATCTTGGTTATTGAAAAATAAAAAAGATGAGGCAAATTTGAATAAAGTTGCATCATGATGTTAATATATCACCATTCCAAGTGTCCTGGGGACCCCCAAAATAATATTAGTTAAAAAAAATCTGTAAAACACACCAGGTAAATGACAGATGGTAGCAGGCTTTTTGGACCCATGGCCAGGGCCATGACCCCACTCCAAAAGTTGTCTTTTTGTTCACCTCTGAGCCTCATTTCAGTGCAATGTTACAAAATCCTCATAAAGGACACAAAGTATTTACCTATGAATGAGTAATTCTTTAAAAGTTCACTTGAGGGGCGCCTGGGTGGCTCAGTCGGTTAAACGTCCGACTTCAGCTCAGGTCACCATCTCGCGGTCCGTGAGTTCAAGCCCCGCGTCGGGCTCTGGGCTGATGGCTCAGAGCCTGGAGCTTGCTTCCGATTCTGTGTCTCCCTCTCTCTCTGCTCCCCCCCGCCCCCGTTCATGCTGTGTCTCTCTCTGCCTCAAAAATAAATAAATGTTAAAATTTAAAAAAAAAAAAAAGTTCACTTGAGAATTTTTCACATATAGGTAAACACAATTTGCTGAAATTAACATAGGAGTAAAAACAAAGTCCCCTCTGCAGTTTTTCATAGCAAACGTTATGTTTCTAACTAATAGCAGCTTTGCAGGTTTTTATGACAGGCAAGATCAGAAGAATTTCTTCCTTTAGGCTATTTGTAACAAAACTCTTTGTAGAATTTTGCAGTTGAACAAATTTTTCCATGTGATAGTTCTTTCGCACTCTACACAAGTGCCATTTTATTAAAGTACGTGGATTTACAAAATTTGGTGTCAGCCTCAACATTTCTACCACAGAACATTTCCTCCTAAGGAAACATGGACAAAAATTGGAAATTATTAGGTGTTTCTACGCTTCTACTGCAGTGACTTTGAAAGCTTATATAAGAGGGGGGACAAAGGGAAAAACAAGTCATAGAGGTATGTGGCATTTAATGCCTTATGGCCTCTTGGCTGAAGGGGAGCCCTCTGGCCTCATGAAATACAGGAGTGGCCTGGAAGAGGACACATAGTTGGGCATGGAATCATGTCTTTCTGTGGCAGGATTCTAGCACAGAGAGTCGTGACACAGAGGCTTTTCTTTCCAGGAAGCAACTTTATTCCTACTGGCACTGCTCAGTAGGGTTCTACCCAAAGAACTGAGCCCCGAATGCCATGTGGTGTAGTTTTTTATATATTTTTTACTTCTTTGTCTCCCATATACGGTAACACACAAACAGTCTGATTAGTGGTCTCGTTACAAGGTCCTGAGGGATATTGTCACGTAAGCACATAGCCAGGTTGCCTTGAGGGTTTTTTTTTTTTTCTTTCCTTAGGGAGGGGACCCTACCACATTTCTATTCTTCACGATCTATAAACACGGGTGATAGAGGAAAGCTTTATAGTCATCCATGTGAAATGTTGAGGCTCTAAAAGCAAGAACCAAGCACGGAGGAAGGAGAGTGCTTCAGAGTTCAGAATTTCCCCATCACAACAAGCCAGGTCTCTGCCTTAGAGTGTGTTTTATAATGATCGGTTCTTAACCTACTCAAGAGTTAGCATGGATATGAAGGCTTTGGTTGTGGCCAACAAGACTTTTTAATTGGGTCCCATCACATTAACATTTTCTTTAAAGTCATTAATCAATTTTTATTTGAAAACAATTTTAATGTTTATTTATTTTTGAGAAAGAGAGACAGAGCGTGAGTAGGGGAGGGGCAGAGAGAAAGGGAGACACGGAATCTGAAGCAGGCTCCAGGTCTGAGCTGTCAGCACAGAGTCCGACACAGGGCTCGAAATCACAAACCCTGGGGCGCCTGGGTGGCTCAGTCGGTTAAGCGTCCGACTTCAGCTCAGGTCACGATCTCGTGGTCCGCTAGTTCGAGCCCCGTGTCGGGCTCTGGGCTGATGGCTCAGAGCCTGGAGCCTGCTTCCGATTCTGTGTCTTCCTCTCTCTCTGCCCCTCCCGCGTTCATGCTCTGTCTCTCTCTGTCTCAAAAATAAATAAACGTTAAAAAAAATTTTTTTTAAATAAAAATAAAAAAATAAAAAAAAGAATCACGAACCTTGAGATTATGAACTGAGCCGAAGTCAGATGCTTAACCGAATAAACCACCAAAGAGCCCCAATCAATTTTTATTTTAGGCTAGTTTTGAATGTACAGAGAAGTTGTAAGAATATTACAGAAAATTCCCAAGTACCTGAACTCAGTAATGAATGAGAATTCTGTTTGCTCTCCATCCTTACCAACAATGGGGCATCGTCAAAGTATTGATTTCTTTCTTTCCATATTCAACTTGAATGAGTAGTAACACTTCATATTTTTACATTACTGCATAGTTTTACATAGCATTTGCACCTATGTCATTTTGCTTGACCCTTACAGCAATCTTGTGAAATGACATGGAGGCCGCCTTGCTTCAAGTTAAAGAACCGGTAAGTGGAGGAGCTCACGACTTCGACCCAGCTCAGATTCAGTCCAATCTTCAACATTTACATGTAGTTTGACCAAAAATTAGTATTCAAAAGTAATATTTTTTAAGGTTTAAAATACTCTTTAATCTTTGTTTTCTTTACAAAAGCCTTTCATTTTTTTAACTGCCAGTATAGTTAACATACAATGTTATATTAGTTTCAGGTGTACAATAAAGTGATTCAACAATTCTTCTTTTTTTACATTAGTTTAAACTTTATTTTTATATATTAATTTTTTAAATATTTATCTATTTTTTAATTTGAAATTTATTGTCAAATTGGTTTCCATACAACACCCAGTGCTCATCCAAACAGGTGCCCTGCTCAGTGCCCATCACCCACCCTTCCCCTCCCTCCCCCCACCCCCCATCAACCCTCAGTTTGTTCTCAGTGTTTAAGAGTCTCTTATGGTTTGGCTCTCTCCCTCTCTAACTTTTTTTTCCCCTTCTCTTCCCCTCCCCCATGGTCTTCTGTTAAGTTTCTCAGGATCCACATAAGAGTGAAAACATATGGTATCTGTCTTTCTCTGTATGACTTATTTCACTTAGCATAACACTCTCCAATTCTATTCACGTTGCTACAAAAAGCCATATTTCATTCTTTCTCATTGCCACATAGTATTCCATTATGTATATAAACCACAATTTCTTTATCCATTCATCAGTTGATGGACATTTAGGCTCTTTCCATAATTTGGCTATTGTTGAAAGTGCTGCTATAAACATTGGGGTACAAGTGCCCCTCTGGAATTTACTGTATCCCATGGGTAAATTCCTAGCAGTGCTATTGCTGGGTCATAAGGTAGATCTATTTTTAGTTTTTTGAGGAACCTCCACACTGTTTTCCAGAGTGGCTGCACCAGTTTGCATTCCCACCAACAGTGCAAGAGGGTTCCCTTTTCTCCACATCCTCATCAGCATCTATAGTCTCCTGATTTGTTCATTTTAGCCGCTCTGACTGGTGTGAGGTGTGGTGTCTCAGTGTGGTTTTGATTTGTATTTCCCTGATGAGGAGTGACATTGAGCATCTTTTCATGTGCCTGTTGGCCATCTGGATGTCTTCTTTAGAAAAGTGTCTATTCATGTCTTCTGCCCATTTCTTCACTGGATTATTTGTTTTTTGGGTGTGGAGTTTGGTGAGTTCTTTATAGATTTTGGATACTAGCCCTTTGTCCGATATGTCATTTGCAAATATCTTTTCCCCAGTGCTCATCACTACAAGTGCATTTGTTATTCCCCGTCACCTATTTCACTCATCTCCCCATTTCCCTCTGCTATTATAGCCATCAGTTTGTTCTGTATAGTGAAGAGTCTGTTTCTTGGTTTGTCTTTCTCTCTTTTTCCCCACTTTGGTCATTTGTTTTGTTTCTTAAATTTCACATATGAGTGAAATCATATAGTATTTGTCTTTCTCTGACGAATTCATTTCACTTTGTATTATACTCTCTAGCTCCATCCATGTTGCTGCAAATGGCAAGATTTCATTCTCTTTTTATGGCTACTAATATTCCATTGTGTCTACACACCGTTCTTCTTTATCCAATTATCTATTGATGGATACTTGGGCTGCTTCCATAATTTGGCTATTGTAAATAATGCTATAATAAACATAGGGGTGCATGTATCCCTTGAAATTAGTGTTTTAGTATTCTTCGGGTAAATACTAGTTGTGGGATTACTGGATGATAAGGTAGTTCTATTTTTAACTCTTTCAGAACCTCCATTATGTCTTTCAGAGTGGCTGCACCAGTTTGCATTCCCATCAACAGTACAGGAGGGTTCCTTTTTCTCTACATCTTCACTGACACTTATTTTTTCGTGTGTTTTTGGTTTTAGCCTTTCTCACAGGTGTGAGGTAGTTTTGTAGTTTGACTTGCCTTTTCCTGATGTTGAGTGATGTTGAACATCTTTCACATGTCTGTTGACCATTCATGTTTTCCTTGGAGAAATTTCTGTTCATGTCTTCTGTACATTTTTCAATTCAATAATTTGTTTTGGGGGTATTAAGTTATATAAGTTCTTTATATATTTTGTATATTAGCCCTTTATCAGATATGTCATTTGCAAATATCTTCTCCCAATCAGTATTTAGCTTTTTAGTTTTATTGATTATTTCCTTTATTGTACAAAATATTTTATTTTCATGTAGTCCCAATAGTTCATTTTTGCTTTGATTTCCCTTGTCTCAGGAGACATATCTAGAAAAATGTTGCTATGGCCAATGTTAAAGACATTACTTTATGTATTCTCTTCTAGGAATTTTATGGCTTTAGGTTACGTCTTTAAGTCTTTAATCCATTTTGAGTTTATTTTTGTGTATAGTGTAAGAAAATGATTCAGTTTCATTATTTTGGATATAGCTGACCAGTTTTCCCAACGCCATTTGTTGAAAAGACTGTCTCCCCAATGGATATTATTTTTTTCTAAGTTTATATATTTATTTTGAGAGAGAGAGAGAATGTGAGCAAGGGAGGGGCAGAGAAAGAAGGAGAGAGAGAATCCCAAGCAGTCTGTGCACTGTCAGCCCAGAGCCCAATGAGGGGCTTAAACTCATGAATGGTGAGATCATGACCTGAGCAGAAGTCAAGAGTTGGACACATAACCAACTGAGTCAACAGATGCTCCTCCCCATTAGACATTCTTTCCTGCTTTGTAAAGATTACTTGACTCTATCATTGTGGGTTTATTTCTGGGATTTCTATTCTATTCCACTATCTATGCGTCTATTTTTGTGTCGGTATCATACTGTTTTGATTACTACAGCTTTGTAATATAACTTTAAGTATGGAATTGTGATACCTCCAGCTTTGCTTTGCTTTTTCAAGGTTGCTTTAGCTATGCGGAGTTTTTTGCAGTTCCATACAAATTTTAGGATTCTTTGTTCTAGTTCTGTGAAAAATTCTGTTGGTGTTTTGACAGGGGTTACATTAAATCTGTAGATTGCTTTGTGTAGTATAGATGTTTTAATAATATTTATTCTTCCAATCCATGAGCATAGAGTGTCTTTCCATTTGTTTGTGTTATCTTAAATTTATTTCATCAGGTTTTTTTATAGTTTTTAGAGTTTAAAGCATTGGATTGAAACAGTTTAATAGGTTTGTACTTGTATACATGGCTGTTTTAATTTGCATATCCATAGTAACAAATGATGGCGAGCATCTATTCGTGTGATCATTTGTTCCTCTGTACATCCTCTTTACTAAGGTTTTTACTCATATCTTTCACTCATTTAGTACTTGGGTTATTTCTTATAATTGACTATTATGAGTTTTTGTGTATTATAAATAAAAATCCTTTACCACATATGTGTTTTACAAATACTTTCAGTTTGTGTCTAGTATTTTCATGCTCTTAATGATTTCTTTCGAAGTAAATACTTTTTCTTTAAATGAAAACAAAATTTTAAGTTAATATTTAAATTTAACATGTACAATTGTGGGGTGCCTGGGTGGTCCAGTTGGTTGAGCATCCAGGTCTTGATTTTGGCTCTGGTCATGATCCCAGGGTTGTGGGATAATGCCCCGTGCACCATGCTGAAAACATGGAGCCTGCTTAAGATTATCTCTCCCTCTCCCTCTGCCCATCTCCCCTGCTTGCACACACTCTCTCTCTCTTTCTCAAAAATAAAAAATAAAAATAAAATGTGACATTGTGTGCCAACTCTACTAAAAAATAGCTTTCCCTTTCATCAGTAGACATTAACTATATTAATGAATAAAAAATAATAAAGTTCAACTTGTCTTTTTTTTTTTCTTTCGAGGATCATGATTTTGGTGTTATACTAGTAACTCATCTTCAAACCCAAGTGCATGTATATTTCCTCATGTTTTCTTAAGGAAGTTTTATAGTTTTGCATGTGTGCCGTCTCTATTTAGGTTCACTGTTTCGCATATGGAAGATAATTGTTGAAAAGATCAACCTTTTTCTATTGAACAGCCCCATGCCATTATTAAAAATTAATTGACTATAGTTGTAAGTCTCTTTTGAGCTCTCTACTCTGTTCCACTGATCAACGTGTCTATTCTTTTGAAAATATGATGCTGTCTGGATTACAGTGTCTTTAAGATAAATTTTATGTTTGTTGGTATTGTTGTGTAATGGAGGTATACTTAGCACACAGTATTACATTAGTTCCTGGTATATAAGATAGTGATCAGAGTCTATACATTATGCTATGCTCACCACAAGTATAGCTACCATATGTCACCATACAACACTGTTATGATACCACTGACTGTATTCCTTATGCTGTAATTCATCTTCCTGATTTATGCAATCCATAACTGGTAGCCTCTACCTCCCATTCCCCTTCACCCATTTTGCCGACCTCTCCCACCCCTCTGGTGACCATCACTTTGTTCTCTGTATTTATGGGTCTGTTTCCGCTTTTTGGTCATTTGCTTACTTGTTTTGTTTATTAGATTCCATATATAAGTGAAATCATATGGTATTTGTCTTTCTCTGACCTATTTCATTTAGCATAATATCCTCGAGGTTCATCCATGCAGTCACAAGTGCCAAGGTCTTATTCCTGTTTATGGCTGAGTAACATTCTATTGTATATATATCACATTCTCTATTCATTCATCTATTGATGAATACTTGGGTCGCTTCCATGTCTTGTCTGTTGTAAATGCTGCAATAAACATAGAGTGTACATATCTTTTCAAATTAGTGTTTCTGTTTTCTTTGGCTGATTACCAAATAGTGGAATTATTAGATCATAAGTTTTTTTCCTATTTTTAGCTTCCTCTGAAACTCCATACTGTTTTCCATAGTAGCTCCACCAATTTAATCCCCACCAACAGTGCACAAAATTTCCTTTGTCTCCACATCCTCGTCAATACTTGTATTTTCTCGTCATTTTTATTCTAGCCATTCTGACAGGTTTGAGGTCATATCTCATTGCAGTTTTGATTTGCATTTCGGATGCAAATGAATCATCACTGATGCTTTGTGATGTTGAGCACTCTTCATGTATCTGTTTGCCGTCTGTATGTCTTCTTTAGAAAAAAAAATGTCTGTTCATGACTTCTGTTCTTTTTTTAATTGGATTATTTGGGGTTTTGGTGTTGAGGTGCATACATTCTTTATATATTTTGGATATTAACCCCCTTATCAGATATATCATTTACAAATATCTTCTTTCATTCAGTAGGTTGCCTTTTCATTTTATTAGTAGTTTCTTTTGCTATGTTTAAGATGAATTTTGAAATCAGGTTTTAAGGAAGAGAGTGGTGACTTCCAAGTTATATGCATACTGGAGCTGAAGCCAGAAGCTTCATTATACATTAACTTGCATATCTCCATCTTGATATTATTTAGCATGTGTCAACACCAAAAGGAGATACAATTCTATTCTCCCTTACTCTGCTATTTTCTATTTTTAAGGATTTCTAATTTATGATGGCATTTTATATGACCTTTAATCATTCTGGTATCTGTGACACTAAGGTAGAACTAAGCAGTATAGCCTTGTTTATTGAATATATGAAAACGCACATAAGGCAGCTGACCTATCTGGGTTCATTACAGGCAGAAAAGTCACTCTTTCGAAAGATTGAAATTCCATCCTTTCAGAGCTGGGATAAAAAGACTGCATTATCAAAATCCTCTTAATTTATTCTGTCATGTCAAATAAGTTCTAGTTCTTGTTTTAAAAAGAGGCACAAACTGAAGTTAAAATTCCCAGAATACTTACAATAAACAAGTACCATTACTTTACAGCCACAACCCACACATAATCATTTGGCTTTCTGCTAAGTTTATTTTGTGGCTACAGCACCAAGTGAAACATAATTGGGTAGGTTAAATATTTAGCAAGCCAAGGGAGATAATCACCACTGGTTTATGTTGGCAAAAATTCATTCATTATTTAAACTATTTACTCTTTCCTGAATCTGAATTGCTGTGGATTGTTCTCTGGTGTCTAAATGTAGATTGCTGGCTAAAATATTGAGGCTTAAATTCAGGTCTTGGCAATGTTTGTAGAGAAAATTGAATCTACATCACATTAGTAAGTTGAAGCCCACAAATGCCTGGATATTACAGTTTTTGTATGGAATTAGGGATTAAGGAATCTTGTTTACAGTCCTAATTCATCATGGCATTGCTTTGGCCAATTGTAGGAGTTCTTTCCAATTAGCACTTTACCAGAACAGTAAGTCCTCTATACTTTGAGGTATATGGTAGCATTTGTCAAATTCTTTTAGTATTTTTCCACTAGTTCAGTTTATACATCAGTGCATCATTGTAACATAACTTCCAAACTTATAAAGGGGATACTTATGACATTTCAGAAACACCTTATTATTAGAGTAAAAGTTCCAGGTGGAATCTCCAGGTCTGGTTACCTTTGCATTCTAGTGCCCCAGTTTGGCACATGGTTTTTACCTCATGAATATATATATTTTTTAATTTATTTGGTACCGCAGACGTCTAAAATCCCATTGACTTCCAATTCTAGCAAGAAATTGATGAATATTTTTAAAATATCAGTAAGTAGAGTCTGTGTTCCATGGAAAATTCTATGTAATCTCTGGTCCTCATCTTCAAGATATTTACACTCAAGTTAGAATCAAGGACTTAGTATTGAAGAAAAAAATATCTAAACTGAAACACTGAGCCAATGATGAGAAGATTTTGAAGAACATGGTATCATTATATAGAGCTCTGTGGTTTAAATTGATGGTAGATGCAGGCTAAAGTTGAGAGAGGGATAACATTTTTTTGAAAGAGGTAAATTTTATTTGAGTCTTTATGAATTGTACATGAAAACATTACTTTAAAATATATTAATAAGGCATTTTTAAAACTTATCTGGTCTATCACCTGTTTCTATTACATCCTCCCCGAGCATCAAAGGCTCAGAGATCATTGTTGCTATAGGAGAAAGACAAAGAGAAAGAATCAATATTTAGCATTATATTTTCAAAGTAAGCTTTGAGGGCCCGTTTCGGAGACTAAAATTGTGAAAGCCGAGTCTTGGGCAAATTTTGGTATCATTGTTCTTGTGTTGCTGCTGTTGTTTTATGTATCAAAAGGCAGTCTCAAAGGAAAAATGTTTATTGGTCAACAGTAAATTGAGTGGATGAAGAGAGATGAGGAAAAACCCCCAGGAAAGAATTATAGCTGTCCTGATTCAGGGAAATGGAGAGCATCTGAAGGATGTGATGGAGTAGAGAAGTGGAGAGCACCAGTGGAGAAGTAGCACCAGTGAATCACCCAGACTGCCTGAGTGAATGCTATTAATGCCCACCACCAGGGACATGCGTGAGAGCCAAGCTATTGCCCTAGACTCATATCTCATCATTGAGAGTCCTGGAAGTGTTCTCGGTGAAAGAATTCTAGTATCTAACATTCTCACTGCTGTCTGCAGAAAGCATCCCATACACAGCTGCCATCACTTTTTGAGCATCCACACTGAGTAACCTCCCTGTAGTCAGAGTTTTGTAAACCTATCTGAACTCTCCTGTGTGATGCTTTTCCTTAAACAGAGAACTGTGTGCTCGATACACAAAGGGAGTAATTGTGGTTAAAAGGAAAAAAAGTGTAGGCTGTCATCTCTGCAGGCTCTGTTTAATCAACTTTCAGTTGTGTTTATTACTCTCGATAAACTTTATTTTTCTTATTTGGGCTGAGTTAGAACCACTCCATCCCGACGTGTGACAAAGAAGAAAATTGTCCCCAGTCGGTAGCTGTGCAACTTACATCTATTATCAGAATGTGATATTCTGAGAAAAGTTGAGTAACTCTGTGTATTTCTTCATTTAAAATCTAGAAACAGGAGACACCTGGGTGGCTCAGTCAGTTAAGCTTCTGACTTCAGCTCAGGTCACGATCTCATGGCCTCATGGCCATGAGTTCGAGCCCCACGTTGGGCTCTGTGCTGATGGCTCAGAGCCTAGAACCTGCTTCTTTGGATTCTGTGTCTTTCTCTCTGCCCCTCCCCTGCTCTCTCTGTCTCTCACTGTCTCTCTCTCAAAAATAAACAAACATTAAAAAAAAAAGTTTAAAGTTTAGAAACAAATGAGGATCCACGAACTCCAATAGTTACCATATAATATAATGGGACCAATAACATGATTCATGTAAATGTTGTGAAGAATAAAGTAATTAACATATTCTTAACAACTAGCACAGTGTTTGGCACATGATAAATATTAATTCATGCTGTTAGGAATACCTCTTCCCCAATAAAGAGATGGAAGTGAAAATAAGTTAAAGGAATAGAGGAAATTTACAAATAGCCCAACCAAAAGTCACTGCAAAAAGAGAAAAAGAGTCAAAAAAAGTCTTCCCTCCTTAACACAATTGGCCTACCAGCAATGCAACCAGTCTCTTCATGTGGATCCTCTTTATAATTTGCTCTAATCCTGGGCCAAACAGACTGGGCTGCTGGGTGTTAACTGTGAAGACAGATGAAACAAATGAATTGTGTGAGCCATGGCTTGTTGGGTTTATGTGATTAAGGATCAGCTGCTCTCCCAGCGAACGACTCATCACCAAATAAAGGATGTGACTTTTTAAGTAGAATTCATCTAAGAAGTGCCATGTCCCCGATGGCACATCATAAACAGGTGGCACTCATTTTCCATTACCCTTCAGAAGTCACCAAAAACATCATAACATTTCAATTGAACTGCAGTTGAGAATAAATGACCATTTTATTATCTCTTTAAGCATTAGTGGATGAGCAAGGAGAGGAGAATTTAACTGTCTGCTCTTTTCTTTTTATAGCCCTTGACAGAAGTAGAACTCCAACCAACTGATGGACAGTGGCACAAAGGGGCACTAAAGTTATATTAGGGATGTTTGCATCTTATTATTCAGGCTCCATCTCAAACAGATGTCCCGGCATCTTCAAAGGAGATTTAGAGCATCTCAGAGGAGGGTGGCAGTGCAGCATCCCAGGTAAAGAGAGATCTGTGAGGAACAAAAGTCAATCCAAGTGTGCTAATTATTACACATAGCTGGCTACAGTCAGATCTTTATCATTGGGGTTGTTGTAGAAAGTCATGGACACTTTACATAATTTAAGAGGATACATAATTTAAGTTTCTCTTACATGATGTGGCTTATTGCATGGGTAACAGATGACTTTGCCAGAGTCTACCAAATCTGATGATGGGGTGGCAGGGTTGGTAGTGGGAATGCGGGTAGATTGGGGAGAATCCAGCAATCATGTTTCTTATCGTCACACCCCAATAATCACTTTATCTGACTGAAGAAAGGAAAACAAAACAAAACAAAACAAAACAAAACAAAACAAAAGAAAGAAGACTCTGGCATCTGGTCAATCTCCTCACTCTGAGGGATAATGCTCAGTTCTGGGCCTTTCACATAAGAAGACTGGCTGGTTGAATTTGGAGAAGGCTGGGGCCCAGCTTAAAATACTTAGAGGTCAATTTATTAAAGGAATACCTTTTAAAAAATTATAATCCTGAACATTTACTGTGTTCTGTTGCTGTTGAGATCTGTTACTTCTATGGGCTTGGAATTATCACTTATTAGTTAAGATCATTATTCTGGGAAAGTTTCAATTTTCTCATCTATATATTAGAGATTAAAAATAGTAAACACTCCTATTGTCTTTGCTATTAGTAAATGACTTTATTCATAAGAAGCTTTTCATGAACTGACAGGCATATCAAGGTACTATTATTAGTATCTCTAGCTATTGTAAGAGTTCTATGCTTCTGCAAAATATGACTTTTAAACAACCAGGGATATTATTTCTTTTTTTAATAATTTCCTTAAATTTTTGTATTAATTTTGAGACAGAGAGAGAGAGAGAGAGAGAGAGAGAGAGAGAGAACGACAGGGAGGGGCAGAGAGAGAGGAAGAGAGAGAATCCTAAGCAGTCTCTGCACCATCAGCGCAGAGCCCAACTTGGGGCTTGATCTCACGAGCCATGAGATCATGACCCGAGATGAAATCAAGAATCAGGTGCTTAACCGACTGAGCCACCCAGGTGCCCTTTATAATTTTTTTAAAGTTTATTGCTATTCATCTGGAGAGAGAGAAATAGACAGCAAGTGGGGGAAGGGCAGAGAGAGAGAGGGAGACAGAATCCCAAGCAGGCTCACACTCAGTGCAGAGCCCAAAACAGGGCTTGAACTCACGAACCATGAGATCATGACGTAAGCCTAAATCAAGAGTGGGAAGCTTAACTGACTGTACCACCCACATGCCCCTGGAGTATTATTTCTGATATCAGAGTCCTAAATAAAGAAAGTCTATCCTATTTTAATTTTATGTTGTCCCTGTGGGAATTTTTAAAATTAGCATGCTAATTCTATTTTTTGTAAAGTTTCTTAAGATTCCACAGCCTTTCTAATATGGTTAGAATTTTATAATGCAACATTATAATTGTAGACTTTGGTTTAGTAAAACCTCCAAGAATATCTAAGGTATCTGTATTCATGTATGTACTTCTCTGTTGTGTGGTAGTGTTTTTCTTCCTATGCCCAAAATTGGAAAAAAAAAAAAGTGCCTCTTTATTTAAGGAAAAAGAAAAGAAATGCCACCATTGTCACTACATTGGACTGAAAATAGATATGACCAGAAATGGAGTTTTGGAAGTTACTTCTTTTAATGCAGGCTATCATGTACTATCATAGCAACTTCAGGGGTGCCCGTGTGGCTCAGTAGATTAAGCATCTGACTTTGGTTCATGTCATGATCTCACAGTTCGTGGGCTTGAGCCTCACGTCAGGGCTTTGTGCTGACAGCTCAGAGCCTGGAGTCTGCTTCAGATTCTGTGTCTCCCTCCCTGTGTCTCTCTGTCCCACCCCTGCTTGTGCTTTCTCTCCTTCCAAACTAAATAAACAAAAAAGAAACAGCAACTTTAGTTCATTGAGAAAGGTCTGGAGCAAATTTGTGAGAGCTGGCACCCATGAAGCCCACATACAATGTGAAACCAAGCAAATGAGGAGTCCTACCAACCTTCATTCCCTCGTCCATCTCAGAGTCATGCACTCCCTCTCTACGGAGACAAGAGTAATGGTAGGAAGAGGAGTTTTCAGGGCAGAGGAGACCAAAATAAAATCTGTTAATGTCATTAGTCATGTGAATTTAGCATTATGCAGTAAAGAAACACGGTTTAGAAGACCTGAGTGTAGCTAGGAACATTCATTCACTATGATTGTGTTTTGCTAATATGATTGCCTTTTGCTAATATCTCCTGTTGATGAAAAAACATGCCATTTTCCATTCTAAGGAGTTTTTTTTTGAATTTTTTTGTTAAGGTTTATTTATTATTGAGAGACAGAGACACAGAGCATGTGCAGGGGAGGGGCCGAGAGATGGAGAGACACACAGAATCTAAAGCAGGCTCCAGGCTCTGAGCTGTGCTGATGCAGGGCTTGAACTCACAAACCAGGAGATAATGACCTGAGCCGAAGTCGAATGTTTAACCGACTGAGCCACCCAGGCGCCCCCTAAGGAGTTTAATAGTGTTTTGAAAGGTACTCAAATGTACTTGTACAAAACTAGAAGAGATTGTTTCCTTTATTCACCTCATTTCCTTCTTTTTCTTTCTTTTTCCCATCCACACATTTAACTTATTTTCCAATTCTGGAAATTTAACTCAGTTTCTCTTTTTTTAAATTAAAAAAAATTATCATGGTAAGACAACATGAGATCTGTCTACTTAAATGTTAAGTATACGATGCATTATTGTTAACTAGAGACACTACACTATGAAACGTACAAGAATTTATGCATCTTGTACAACTGAAGTTTATACCTGTTGAATAACGACATCCCTGTCTCATTCCTGTCCTTTTTCCTTAGAGGAAAATCTTTCAATGTTTCACTATTGACTATGATGTTACCTGTAGACTTGTCACATATGGCCTTTATTGTGTTGAGGTACATTCCTTCCTTATCTAGTTTGCTGAGCGTTTTTATTTTGAAAATATATTTAATATTATCTAATGCTTTCTCTGCATCTATTGAGATGACCATGTAATTTTTATCCTTTATGAATGTGATGTACTGCATGCACTAATTGGTTTGAATATATTAAACCATCCTTGAACCCCAAGATTTATCCCACAGGTAAATCCAATTTGATCATGTAATATATATAGGTACATATTTAATATATATAAATAATAAATAACTATATAAATAGTTAATTTAGTTGTCTTTCTGTGTTCTCTTGTAACACACTGCACTTTTTAAAGATGATCGTCTTGAATTCTTTGTGAGGTAATTCATAGATCTCCATTTTTAGGGTCATTTACTAGAGATTTCTTTTGTTCCCTTGGTTGTGTCATATTTCCTGATTCTTCATGTTCCTTGTAGCTTTGTGTTGGTGCCTGTGCAATTGGAGAAACAGTCACCTCACAGACTGGCTTCAACAAGGAAAGACTTTCACCAACCGGCTTAGCGGATTCTGGGAGCTGCTCAAAACTTTTCTATGGATGTGCATGTTTCACTTATCTCCCTTCCTTCTGGGCTAGAACTGTTAAGATTGTGTGCCTTTGCCCAATGTCACAGAGTTGCATGGTAAGCCACCTGCCCCTTTTCCCTAGGGCAGTACACTGAAAGGCCAGACATTAGATGCACACTCAACACCTCCCTCTGCCTCCTGATGGACAAATCTCAGGGTTGAGAGGCTTCTCTTAATACCAGAGAGCTGTGCTAGCTACTGAGAGCCACCTGCCCCCTTTTCCTGGAATAGTGTACTGAAACCCTGGTATTTTGTGTGAGACTTCCATTTCTCTCTCTCCTTCTTGAAGGAGATGGTTCAAAATTATGCACCTTGTTCCAGCTTTGCAGTGGTTTGCCACTGCTGAAAGCTGCCCGTCCCATCTCTTCGCTCTTAGATGTCTCCAGGTGTCAGAAATGCCATTTCCCTCAGCATTCTGGATGAGATAAAACAGTAGCAGGTCTCACTGGAAGTGCACCAAGATTGGGTGCACACTTCACTGCTCTTCCCTTCCAGGGGTAAGTAGAGAACAGAGGGGATCTCTCTTGGTGCGGATCTATGCCAGCTAAGGATCAGTTGAATTGTTGATCAATGAAATTGCTCTTCTTACCCATTTCAATGCGGCTATTCTCAGTTTTGTGCTCGTCCAGGATACTGCAACTTCTTGGCTGGATTCTGGAGTTTTCATAAAGGTATTTTGGTTCTTATAGTGTTATTAAGTGGGTACTTCTGTGGGGGGATGAGGTCTAGGACTTCCTATTCTGCCACCTTGCTGATGTCACTCTCTCTAATCTCAGTGCCTGCTCTTCAAATCAGGACAGAGGCAGGAAAATGTCTGTAGTGAGATATTTATCATAAAAATAAGAGAATGTGTAATTTATTTTACAACATTATGCCATCACATGTGGTTTTTTTTTTCATTTTTAATTTTTTTAAGTGTATTTTTATTTCTCTTGAGAGAGAAAGAGAGCAAGTGGGGGAGGGGCAGAGAGAGAGGGAGACAGAATCCCAAGCAGGCTCCACGCTATCAGTGCAAAGCCCAACGTGGGGCTTGAACTAGTGAGTTGAAGAGTTCAGTTAGTAGTGAGTTCAGTTAGTGAACTGCAAGATCATGACTTGAGCTTAAATCAAGAGTCAGATGTTTAACCAACTGAGCCACCCAGTCACCCCTCAAATGTGGTTTTGATAGATGTTTATTTTAATCTATGTTGAATCTATTGGTAGCTTCTACTCCAGGCTTTTGACAAACCCTATTTGAAATTCACCCTACTCATCATTAGGAGAAAAATGTATTCTTTCCCCCAAAGCTCAACTTTGACTTAGAGTAATGCCTCTGAAAATATAACCACTATATATTGCTAATGAGTGAAAAAAACTCGCTGTTTTGTTTACAAATCTACCTCAATTACATGCTTACATACATATTTGTGAACTGAATTTATTCATTTTTTCATGCCCCCTCTAAAAATACCAGAACTTGGAACCTGGAAAATCATATTGCTATTGTACCTTCCAGGTCCAGTTGGTTATTTTATTTATCAGACAGGATAGTATAAGTGTTTTTGTACAATTACAATGATTCTACAATTATAAAGACTAAACCCACATGTCTTGGAAATATGTAGGTGGAAACCTGGGTATGGTAAACATCAATATGGAAGAAAAAGTTTTGAGTTCATATGACCCTGCATTTTTAGACATTTTCTGGTCTTCCAGATATGAGAGTTTAATCATTGCGTTCTGTATAAGATTTTCACACCTTATCCTAATTTAGCACTGAGAGCCACTGTTATGAACCAATGGCTTCCTAGAATATCTGAGCTGCTCCTTGCCAGCACATGGTGAGGAAATGGGATTTTAGTTTCTATTGTGCTGAAACCAGCAGACAAATCAATTCCATCTGTTTGTACAGAAGCCAGCTATATCTATAATTCAATAGCATATTCAACGACTCCAGTGAAGATGGTATTTTTAAAAAGAAAGAAAACAAAAGAGATGTCAAGGAAAAAATATGTTTTGGGAAGTAAAATCTATTTTTGTTGTTGTTAATATGAATTTAATCACCAAATTTCATTACCTCAATTCTATTACAAAAATCCATTTTGAACAGATTCAGTATATGGAAAATTAAAGTTCGACAATAACCAGATTTAATAATGTATTTAATTCTGTTCTTAAATATCTTAATTATTCAATATGTTAAAAAAAAATTTTACGATACAATTTCTTATAAGATAGGACTCTCTGCCCACACTGTGTTTAAAAGGCTACATCCTTCACCTACTCAAATGCCCACTCCTCCACTCCACATCCAATTCTTACCCTGGCTGAGCTTCCCTATGTGGTTCAACACAGTCTGATTGAGAATCACTGAATCATGATGGTGTTCGTGGCTTTTGTCATCACCTCATTTGCTAATGTTCTGGATCTTTAAGAAGTCACTTCCTTCCCCTGCCTTCCCACTACTTAATGTAGTCAAGATGCTCATAATTGATCGGTACACTTTTGAGAAATATAAATTCACCACTTACATTAATGGGTAATCGCTGGGGGTAAAAGTGCTGGTTTAGTTGGAAAGACATACATAGAAACAGATATTATCAGCCTCTGAAAAGCAAGTTGAGATTTTATAGGTCACAAAGGAGCACTTTTGCTGGCTATTATGGTTTTGAGGATAACCAAGAAGGCCTTAATGTCCCCCTCAATTTGACTAAACTTCAGACACCTTTCTTTTTCACTATAAGCTCCTGACTTTCTTTTTCTTATCATATTGACTTTATAAAAGTAGCACTCATATCTCCCAGTCTCCTAGGGGAGGAGGAGCCTAACTTAGATCAACAGCAATTAGCAAACACAGATGGCTTAATCATATTGACCAACTTCTGCCATAAAATCTTCCAGTAGTTTTCCACTCTCTTAGCCAGCTGTTAGAAACTGTTCCCCTTTTTGTTTGAAGAGTAGTTGAGTCCAAACTCTCTCCCTTATCACAGTAGTCATGAACACAGTCTCCCTTGCCTTTCTGACTGTCCAGTACAATTTTTCTTTGACAAGAGTCACCAAAAATAAGATCCCAGACAAAGTTTACAAACTAGTGAGAGCAAGATAAATAATCACTTTCACGGTTGTAAGGAATTTGGCAATTACTAGGGGGTAGGTCATTGTCTCCTGCTTTTCTGGGAAAGGCAAAAAAAGCACTACTGATTACCACTAGAACCATTCTATCCTTTCTAGCAGCAATCCACAGCATGAGGGAATTCTCTAGCATGACAAGGAGAGAACATGTTTCAGCAGCCACCTGGATTTTTCTTCCTTTTCTCTATGCACCCTTATCCATTCCCTCCTACAAGCCAGTTGTGAAAGTTTGTCACACTATTTCAAGCCTCTTTGGCCTTTTCAATATATATATATGTACATATATATACATATATATATGTACATATATACACATATACATGTATATATATATGTACATATATATATATATATATATATATATAGTTAAATGGGAACACTCCATTAAGAAATCATACATTTCATTTTATAGGTCTTATAAAAAATGAATTCTTCAGCCCCCACACCCCAATTCATAACGCATGCCTTTGCCCTGGTCCTTTTTAAACAGAACATAGTGTAAATATTAAATATTCCAAGGCTTGTTCACACTGAGCTTTTCCTGGGGGTCAAATTCTAGGTCATGATTGCAGAAAGCAATCTTAAACAATTTACTCCTTAGATTTGAACTCTCTCTGCCTCAGGGAATCTCCTCTAATATCATACTAGTCCTAGGAGAATATTGTCCCTTTCTCTCTTTTCCCAAATGAACCAAAAACCAAATGCTCTTTTTCCATCATCAAATGAAAGCCATTGTCTATTACGTATGTTCCATGGGAAACCAAAAGGAGAATGGATAATGACAACAAAAAGTTAAGCAGGAAACAGCCATTTATGTTATATATATATATATATATATATATATATATATATGTATAAATTTATAAAGTGGGTAGAAGTGAATTGCCCTCAGGGCATCTGGGTGGCTCAATTGGTTAAATGTCCAACTTCAGCTCAGGTCATGATCTTGTGGTTCTTGAGTTCAAGCCCTGCATCAGGCTCTGTGCTGACAGCTCAGAGCCTGGAGCCTGCTTCAGATTCTGTGTCTCCCTCTCTCTCTATCCTCCCCCACTTGTGTTCTGTCTCTCAAAAATAGACATTAAAAAAATTAAAAATAAAGAAAATAAATTAATTGCTCTCATTGAAATTAAATAATCTTTATCTCTTCCTCCTTCTTGCTCACCCTCCTGTCCCCTCATATGGTTCTGAGAATCTCCCATTAAACTTTAGGTCTTTGAGAAATTGAAATTGAAAACTATTGATCTAGAAGATTGGGGCACAGTGGCTGTCAAACATTAGGGTGCCTCGAAAGCATTGGGCATGATTTGAAAATGAAAATTCTGATATAGGGTATCCACAGACCTTGTGGCGATGCAGTAGTGGGTCAGATCTTAACTGTCAGGGAAAGTCATGAGAAATCTTAATTTTAAGATTTTGAGGCTCAGTGTATACCTCTCAGGGGAAAAAGTTTTAAAGTTAAAATTGACTAAGGGAAAGTATACAGCTGCAAAAATCACTAATTAGTTAAATTAGAATTTTCAAATGGTTAGCAAGTTCATCTTCAATTCTGCTAAATAGTGCCTATTTCTCATTTTGAGATATTTCTCATTCAAATATTTCACGGTACTGTCTTTTCTAACATTAAAAGAATTACTTTGGAAATATAATTAAGATATCTAACAAAGAACAAGAATCCTTTATTCTTCTTCCAGCCTCCTTTTCTGAGCCTTTTTTTTTTTTTTAATGTTGTTGACAGTTGGCTTGCCATCTGTTCCAGCAGGGCAAAAGTGTAAAAGTTTATGATATTTTTCAATGGAAGCAGTTGATTATAGATAACATTATTTTCAGAAAATATGTCTGTTAATGTCTCATTAAAACATTCACCAACAAAGCGGTTGGTCTGAAAAGAAAGCTCAAGAATAGAGCTGGCACGTTAGTTCCCAAGGTATTCACAATTTTGTTTTTCATGTTAAAGCTGCTTCAATTTCAAGACATGTGATTGGGCAAAGGCGAGGAATAGTGGATTGGCACATATCTCTAACTTTCCAATCCCACATTGCTGACTGTATAGGCACAAGCCTACCTGGTCATTACTATACTTGATGTTATGTCAAAACTGGAACAGTGACAACTGGCAAACTATTATGAAATTAGTTCTTTGGTCACCAAATGAGAAAATGGAAAGTGTGTTGCAATTCCTTCTCTCTTTTTGTGATTAGAATTGTGTACTATTTATTTTGAGCCATCTGGAAAATTTGCGCAATGAATCCATGGTAGCCCGCTTTCCTGATCTAATGTTTTTCATTTGTAAAATGGGAATCACCATATGCACCAGATCATTCTTGGCACATAGTGCCTTCATTCTTCTATCAGGAAAGAGCCCAGTGAATGACCTTACTGATCTTTCCAGTAGACTCTAAGACAGGTGTTCTGAGCTACAGTCCAGCTATATGGTGCCAGAAGTCCACAGTCGTGTGGTGGGACTCTGTTCAGCTGGCAAACCATGTGAAGGTGACATTTACTTAAGTACATCCCAGTAGAACAGACACTGAGAAGACTCTCAACAGATATTAGTACTCAGCCCACCCTATCCATTTCTTTGCATAATTAACTACTAATCCCCCAGTTTTAGTTATTTAATATAATATTAGATGAAATTATTAGCATGGTAGGACTTTTAAAAAATCCATTCTTATTACCAAACCATCCTAGACTGATACAATTGTCCAATTTTCAATATCCTCATATCCTTCTCCAATAACAACTTTCCTACTCAGATAAATTTTAAAACCATGGTCTATAACCAGAAATCTTCTTATTGGGGTAAAAATGTAATTCTTCTTGTTCTGTTATCAGTGCTGACAGTGGAGAATTTGCGGGTCACCAAACAAGATTTCCGAGGGGATCCCTAGCCCTTAGTTAATCATAAAATAAGTATTTCTCTTCCTTTAAGTGCCCTTCTGGTCAGCAGGGATTGTGCTGAAGGAAACCACACCCCTGAGAGCCCCTGCTCTCTCTCTGGGAAGTCTCCACTTGAATGAAGAACATTATTACTCTGCCCTCCAAGTTGCTTCTCTCCAGAATGAATAAACTCAATTCCTTTCATTTTTCCTCTCAGGCTTTCTTTTCATGCCTTTGTTACTTTCCCTTTGTATGAGATGTCCAGAAATAATCTATGATTGAACAAAGCTAAATGTTATAAATGTACAATTAATAGAACCAATCCATGCCTCAATGCTATATGAAGAAAAATAATTTTAAAAAGTTCTCTTCCCTTTCATGATGTCCAAACTCAGAAAATATTGCATTTTTTATGCAGTAGTACTAATTTTCCCTCACTAAAAATAGCACTTGTGAATCTCTTGTAATGGATACTGTTCAAAACAGAGCAAGATTGTTTAACTTCCATTCCTGTTGACCTTTTATGTATAATGTAATGGTTTATTTACTGAACAAATACAAATCAGAGACACTTAGTCTTCATTAAAGCATGTTAGCTCAACAAAAGTAATAATTAAAAAAGAAATCTGGTAACAGTAGAAGTGAGGAAAAGAAATCAAAATATATTACTCTGTTAATGTGCTAGCTCTTTCTAATGAAGACAAAGTAAACTCTTCCTGGCCAACCAAAGGTCAATGAATCTCCTGTATTTATGTATGTTCCTGGTACCTATAAAGACCTTGAGAGACTTGAAGGAATGCCTTGTGTGTTATTATATAGAATAAAGTCTAATGACACTTTAAATCTTACTTCCAACACTATGTAACCAAAACATAATGTGAAGACAGACTTAAAATTGTTTTCTTACTCTCCACCAATTTAAACCTGCTTCACTTACACAGCTATCACTCTGTTCCAGGCTAATATCTTAACCCACTTCAAATGCCTTCAATAATACCTTTGAAATTGCACAGACCTGAAGAACACCCTCAAACACTGAACAATGGGCTCTAAAAAGAGGAGGAAAATGGAGAGCATAAGAGTGGGACAAAGAGGGGTAGTGGCTGTATCTCATTAAAAGGAAACTTCTAAGTTTTAGTTTGAATGCTTCAATATTGTTTGGATTCTTTTATAGTCACACTATATCAATGAATCATTTCGTATAATTTAAAAATAATGTGAATCAATACTTTTGATTTTGATTTGGCTCAAAAAAATCCCCAAATCTTCAAAAGTAGATTAAAAATTTTACTTGAATATGGTATCCATTAATCCTAGATGTTTACATGTTTTCTTCCTTTCCAGCATACCTGCATATAAATTGAAAACTAACAGAAACAATTATTTTGGATGTACCTGCATTTCCCAAAATGTCCAACATTAAGGATCACATTACTGGAAGTAGTAGAAAAGCGAATCAAGATATCTATATCCCAAATTGATCACCAGAACTAAAATAACAAAAGCTCTGGCCACATCACTTGATTATTTCTGCTATTTGCATTAGCAACTGGCTGAATCTCAAGACCGAGTGTGTCAAATTCACATTTTTCTGTCTCGGGACATGTAGTTGTCTTTTTTTTTTTTTTTTTTGAAAATGTTATTACCAGATACCTTAAAAGACTGCCTAATAAAAATAACTTTTGTTACTGTTTCCACACCATTTAACTGAGAAGAATGCCAATATGCCATCAAAGCAGTAAACGAATTGCTGCCTTTAACTCATAATGTTCCCTGCCACAGAACTCACTCAGCAGGTGCACCACAGAACACTGATGACATCCAATGGCCAAATAAATGATTTGCAGGGTTTTAGCTCCTCAGTAGCAGGGCCTTCCCTCAGGTGGTATCCCTCTTCTCCATAAGGAGATTAAGTACATACAATCTCTTTCTATGGAGACAGGCATGGAGAAATCAGAAGGAAACAGGATGGAAAATGAAAACAGCAATCACTTTTGAGTTATCTTGCAAAGCCGACCTCTGAAGGAGATCATTTCTTTAGGGGAGCTCCATGGGAAATCTCATTTAGGTAGAGGTTGCTATCTTCTAGCTAGGTTTTGTTTGAATACTGCTTTAATATGATAAGGTGTTTTTCTTTAATCCAAGGATCTCATGCCACAGGTTAAAAATGTTTTAAGAAATTTTTAAATTATTGTAATAAACCCCAAAGACACTATTGTGAAAGATCAATTTCCTGTGATGGTTGCCTTCTGTTCCCTAGTTTTGTTACAGTCACATCATGTCCACTAACTCTGATAAAGCTATTGCCAACTTCCCGGATGATTGTTATTATATAATTTCTTCTCAGTTCACAGCCTGCTTCATTGCCATTAACTCAAAGGTGGCTTGTGGCAAGCATGAAGAATGAATCTAGGATGAATCAAGAATCAAGAAGGGGGAATGATTTGGGTAGCTCCTTTCCACCTGTTCCATGACTATTCTGTGTGCTTTAACCTTCTCGCCTTTGCTTACACTGAAGACTGAAATCATATTCATTCTACCTCCACCAGCCAATTCCATTCATACCATAAGCCACAATTCAATGTTTTAATATAGCCTTCTTGAATCAATCTATTTGAAATTATATAACTTTTCCTAAGTTGAGGGATAGCTGTGTTTCTCACTCTGAGTTATGCTCACTTTGAATTATCACAGAATGAACTCTGTGACATTGTGATAGATAGATAGATAGATAGACAGATAGATGATAGATAGATGATAAATAGATGATAGATAGATATCAGTTTCCAACGAAGTTTTAAGAGTTTTGTGAAGAGGAACCAGATATTATCCATGCCTGAGTCTTCCACAATATCTCAGAGTAGCTGATTTTCAGCAGGTTCTTGATTTGTGTTTCTTTAATTAATGTCTTCACATGATTACATAGCCCTGCCTAATCCCAATTCTCATATTTTTTTTTCATCTATCAGCCTAGTTAACACATTTGATCATTTCTCCCTGTTTGGAACACTTTCTCAATTGGCTTTCAATATACCACAGTTTCCTGTTGGCCATCATTTTTATTATTATCTGGTTTCTGCTTATTTCTACAGCTTCCTAGGATGAGGGACTGAAGCTTCAATGTTCTCTACCTACATTTGCTTCTTTGGGACTCTCATCCCACCATGGTATTAAATTCCATCTACATTCTGAAGAATATCAGAATTATATTTCTAGCCCAAACCTTACTTCAAACCCAGATGATTCTAATCTGAACTCCTGATCTTCACCCTGAATCATTTTTCTCCTATTGCCTTTTTGAGACTAGTAACTGGCTGTTCTATCTTCCAGATGCTCAGGCCAGAAACCTTGAGATGATCCTTGCCTTGTACGCTTCATTCATAATACACAAGTGATCCCTCATCAAGTCCTTTCAGCCCACCGTTTTTCACACATTGTCCAAACACCATGACGTTTAACGTGAATTGTTGAAAGAATCCTCCAGGGGCACCTGGGTGGATCAGTCAGTTGGGCATCTGACTTCAGCTTAGGTCTTGATCTCACGTTAATGGTTTTAAGCCCAATGTTGAGTTCTGTGCTAACAGCTCAGAGCCTGGAGCCTACTTCGGATTCTGCGTCTCCCCCTCGCTCTCTGCCCCTCCCCCACTCACGGTCTGTCTTTCTCTCAAAAATAAATAAACATTAAAAAAATAAAATGTTAAAAGAAATAATCCTCCAACTTGTCTTTCTACTTCTGCCCTTGTTTCCATTCAGTCTATTCTCAGTATAGTAGTCAGAGAAAGTCTTTTAAATATAAGCCAGATTACGTCATTCCTCAGCTCAAAATCCTTCAGTGAGTTATCTTAAGAAAAAAGCCAGACCCCTCTAAGGTCCTGTGCAGTCTAATCTCCTAGACCCCCATCTCTTTCTACTTCTATCATTTGCCTCCCCTCAACCTTATTGGCTTCTATTTCAAGCAGCTCCTACCTCAGGGCCTTTACATTGCTTTTTCATCATCTTAGAATACTCTTCTTCCAAATAGGCATGGCTCTTTCCCTTTTACTCTCCTCTCCCAGTATTACCATTTAAAGTATTTGTTCTTGTCTGTCTCTCCCTGATAGCCACAAACTTTTTGTTGGTGCTTTATTTATTGAAAAATAATGATACTTAGTGTCCTTAACACCTAGAATACCATACTACAAAAAGAAGACATTCAATAAACATTTCTTATATGAAAGAATTAATGGATAAGTGATTGAAACAACACAACCATTCAGTTTTTCCTTGTGTTCCTAGTACCAGGTTAGAATTAAGAGCCATGATCTGCACTGTCCTCAAGATATGCTCAAAACAACTACTTTGAAACACAGATAATGGATACATCTAACTCTGCAATTTAAAGTTAAGCATCTTTTGCAAAATCCTAGAGCAAGTCAGTCTGTAGGTGATAGTTTAAATATATAATGTATTATGCAGTTATATACACTGATACTGTAAATCTATATTGTCATACATGAAAAATTTCCATAATATTTTGTTAAAGGAAAATTGTGATCATAAAGGTTGTATGTAGTCATTTTTCTTTGGGGAATGGAATAGAAAGGAGGAAAGAAATACAACATTTGAGGATATACACTAGCATATTATCAGAAGTTATCTTTGAGTAATAGAGTCATTTTACTGTTTTTCTTTTTCTTTTCACAGATTACAAATTTTGGAATGGAGCTATGTTAATTAGAAACAAGTAGAGAAATGAAAGCTTGATACTGAAAGTTCTCATGGCTTTCTCCTGTCTGGACTACTATTTTCCTCTTTAAACTTTGTTGAAGGGGGTAGCCAGCTGAACAGGGCTTTATCCTTTAACTGAAAAAGATACTCCTCTGTTTTAATTTTTTCTTCATTTGTAATTCATGCTGGACTCTCACCCTCCCCCACTTATACATTTTCTACTTTCTGCTTTCAGAGGAAGGGGTTAGAAGTCGATACATAATTCTCTAGGGATCTGAGAGTTAAGAAATTCACCTCTTCTCTCTGTCTACCTTATTGCTGTAGGAATGCCTGTTTTTCTTGTCAGTTTCATAGTTCCCCCTCTCAAAAATAAATAAATAAATAAATAAATAAATAAACATTCTCCCCCAAAATAAAAATAATAATAAAGTGACAATAACTTTCCCAGAAACTTTTTTTTTTTGAATCTGTACTTGTCAGGGCACCTAAGTGGCTCAGTCAGTTAAGCTTCTGACTCTTGGTTTCCGCTCAGGTCGTGATCTCATGAGTTTGAGTCCCACATCAGGCTCTGGGCTGACAGTGAAGAGCCTGCTGGGATGTTCTCTCTCTCTCTCCCTCTCTCCCAAGCTCATGCTCATTTCTCTTTCTCAAAATAAACAAACTTAAAAAAATTCATACTTGTCAAAGCAAAATCTGATTGTGCCAGAGAAATAATTCATCTCTAAATAAATTTTGAGAACCCAGCTTGTGTGAACAGTGATCAAGAAAACAACTACTGTCTGTTCCTTTCAAATGAATAGATTTGTTTACAAGTCCTTTTTCATTTTAAAACAATGTGAAAGTCTATTGATGTTTTCATCCCTTATATTTAATTAACTAGTGAGATCTCATATTAACTAATGGATATTCTCTGAGAGGCATATTTTCCCCTTTTCATCATTTCTCTGTAAAATCTGCTTTTCTTCCCTCTCCATACTTGACTTTTTTCCCTTTTCCCACACAATTTTAACATTTATTTTCATATCAATAACTCATTTTTCAAAATGTTTAATCATTTTTGAATGAGAGAGCTTGAGTTGGGGAGTGGCAGAGAGACAGGACCAAGGATCCAGAGAAGGCTCTGAGCTGACAACAGTGAGCCAGATGCAGGGCTTGAACTCGCAAATCATGAGATCATGACCTGAGCTGAAGTCAAATGCTCAACCGACAGAGCCACCCAGGTGCCCCAATGAGTCATTTTTATTGACCACACATTTGTCTTTCTCGAGGAGTGAAGCACTTTGCTGTTCATCATTTGCATCTATTTGACTAACTAGGTAATAAACAAGACTAGAATATCAGAGACTGAAAACAATAAAGGACTTTTTCTTGTTCAGAATATATATTCTGAGGAGAGAGAGAGACTATGACTGTACTATAAATGGTCTTCACTTCAATACCCAAGCTGATGGGGATGGAACAGGCTTTATCTTGAACATGGCTGGGCTTGAATTAGAAGGAACACGGTGTAACACAAGCTAGTTCTTAAAATCTCTGCCTGAAGATGACACACGTTACTAGAACTCACATTGTATTACCAAAGTAAGTCAAATGACCACTTTCAAGTTCAAGAAGATAGGGATATATAATATTGCACAGAAAAAAAACACAATAATTTTAATGGTTTCATATGTATTTGAATCATATATATTTTATATGTCATATATATAAGGTATGATATCTCATAAATATCATATATATTCTTCAAAGCTAGAATTTTTAATGTAGACAGCACCGTACATTTGGGCACTAAAATAAAATAAGAGAGAAGGTGGGGCTTAGGAAAAGTGAATCAGAGAGGGAGTGTTCAAGGAGGTGAGGCTGGCTAGGATTTTTAAGGGGAATCAATAGGTCATGGGTAAAAGCAGAGGAAAAGGAGGCATGGGCTTTCCCAGGCTAAGAGTAAGGAGGGTTTCAGGGCATGTGACCTCTAGGTTATGAACGTTTGGTGGTTGGGATGGTTAGTGAAGGAAATGGGACTGGTAAAGACTCAAAGTTGAGCAGTATGTTTCACATAGAAAGAAAAGAGAACCACAATAATCTTTTGTGTAATGGGTTAACATGATTTTAAAATAGCACTATGATGTATGTACCCAATGTCAAGTGGGTCTGGGCAGTGGAGTTAAGGTGCTCCTTAAGCAGTCAGGTGCCTTCCAGCAAGCTCTGTGTTTGTGTGCTGTATGTGTTTCTACACACGTGATGTATATTTGGAATTTTGTGGGAGATAACTACCACTGAGTGACTTCCACAGCTATAAAAATATGTATCTGCCCAAGTTGAAGTTTTAAGAAGTAGAAGCTGATTCAGGGTAACTCAAGCCTAAAATAATTTATTGTGAATATTTGGGGCAGGGGCTCCTGGGAGGCTCAGTCAGTTAAGTGTCTGACTCTTGACTTTAACTTAGCTCACGATCTCACGATTCATGTGTTTGAGACCTGAGTTGGGCTCTGCACTGACTGTGTGGCACCTGCTTGGTACTCTCTCTCTCTCTCTCTCTCTCTCTCTGCACACCCCCACTCTCAATAAATAAATAAATAAACTTTAAATATATATATATTGGGCAGCTCAAGTCACTAGATAGGGCTAGAAAGCCAGGTTTGGCTAGAGAGAGAGGAGAAAAGACCCAAACCTCTTCTCAAACCTGGTGTGATATGGAATATTGTGCCTTTACTACCGCCAGTAGAGAGCAGCCACGTAGGCCCTGGGGGGTTGCTGCATTTTGCTTCTGAGACAAAGACCAGCACACTTGTGTCTGAGTGCTAGAGCCAAAGGTGCTGCCTGTGCCCAACCTCAGGAGAATCTAGATAAGAGAGTATATGGCATCTCTCTCTTTAGAGTCAGACAGTCTCCCCCATGTCCCATCAGACCCCAAAAGCACGGAAACCCAATACCGAAAGAAGTGTAGATGCTGATTAGCCAAAAACAGTGAAAATCCCCATAAAAGCAGAAAGAAAGAAATTACTGATATGAAAAAAAAATTTGGAAAAATGAGTGTTATTGACAGATGGCAAGGGAAGGCTTGAAATTAGGTTTGGGCAAGTGTGTGCTAGGAGCTAGGAAGATACCCACACTTGAGCGGCAAGAAATGACTTGCGGAGTCGAGAGAAGAGAATCCACATTCTTGTCTTGGCATCTGTGGTCTTCAGCAAGGTGTAGTCCAGGAACCTCAGTAAGTCAGAGTGAACAATGTTAGTATGAAGATCAAAGAAGAATCTGGAGAGACTCTGTTATGCCATCTACCATAAGGCAAGTACTCAAGAAACACTACCCAGCCACCTACTCTCCACAAAGCCTCGGGTTAAAAGCAGTGAGGAAAGTCAGTGCAAAGATTTCCATGTCGTTCCAACATTTAATGTCCGGAGCCTCTCAGGAGACAAGGATTGGTAAAGAAACGATAAGAACACAAAGATTAGAAGTCAGTTGTGCTATTGATAAGGGATAGAACCCTCCTGGAATCTGGCTGGATCACGTTGTTTCCTTTGACTGTATCTGGTTTTCTCTCAAGCAAGATGTTGAAGACACACTGTTTCCTGAACAGTCTTAGTGCGCAAGTCCTTCTGGGTGTATTCCCCAGACTTTCTTCTGCTTCATCACCATTTCTTTCCAAGTAAATCTGCATTTCATTCAGCCTCGCCTTCTTCTTTCCTCTGAATTCCTTCCAGAAGGAAAAAAATAGAAAGCAGGCACTTTAAAGGTAATTTCAGTTAAAAAACATGAGGAGTCACAAAAGGTCTACAAAAGGGCCCAGATTCAAATATAATGATAAATGTTAGCATCATCCTCTTGCAAGACAATAGAAAGGGTTTTTTGACCTTCCTAAAGGCATTACAATTCAGATCGTTTGAAAACACAGGCAAAGTAAAATATAAATGAAGGCAGATAGTTTCCAGGTTGCAGACTATGACCTACATCTGGGGTTTCTGATCTTCTGTGCCTCCTCTTGCCTCTGTGAAAACACAGAGAGGGTGGAAGTCTCAAGGTGAAGAGCTTCTGGCTTGGACTCAAGCAGCTTTACATTTCATCTATCATTCATATTGAGACCGCACAAGGTATTATTTGAAAACAGAGTTCTGTGGCGAAAAAGGAAGTCTAGTTTGTGATTCTCTCTTCTACAGTCTTGCAAGACTGTCTCATCAGATTGATTATAAGGGAAGCCTACACTTTCCCACTCCCCAAACACTGCCACATGTACTCTCATATTACTCTCTCAAGAATTTAGTGAGGAAGGACTACCACTTGGGTATTTGTGACCAAGAATACGACTACTTACAATTTTCATTCAACAGAATAAAACTTTATCATCTACTTAAAAAGGTTAAAGGGAGGTTAGTGTGGTCTTCACAGTCAGTGTTTCTACTGAGTCCATAATGGGCCCATTCTTCTTGGAAAAGCAAAGATTTGGAATGGGAAAATGAAATGTGAAGTCAGAGTGCTCTGGGGACATGGCCCTCACTGAGATCTCAGCAGTCACCAGATTCCTGGTTAGAAAGATCCACCGGAATTCTTTTCTCGCTATAATCTTGTAATTCACAACCTAAGCATGTTCTAGTAAATAGAGGTGCTTCCATGGCTTTCCTGTTTCCCACACTTCTATCAGCACATCTGAGAAGAGTTATGGGCTCTGATATTAAAAGATCAAATGATATATCAATTGTGTTTTCTCCTACGCCTTGATGTAATGAAGAAAAAAACATGTCTCCAGAATTGGCTATTTCATTCTCAGTCTCACCAATTATTTAAAAGTGTCATTTATATACAGACCCTGCAGCTATATCAGTGCAGCTGGAACTTAATCTAATCCATTTACTTATTTCGATTAACATTCAGTGAACACTTGAAATGTCCTGCCTTTACCACAGGTGTTCTGAAGTCGTGGGGGAATTGGGACTTTGCAACCAATCCTAGCAAGTGTGGACAACATAAGCAATAAACATTGGAAAATGGGATAATGCAAAAATGTCAGTGCCACCTGCAGTCATCTAATATCCAACATGCCGGTTGAGATTCACAAAGAGTTTTTGCTCTTAAGAGACATATCCTTTGGAAAAATCTATGTGCTAGTTTATGTAGACTTATTTTAGCACTAGAGACTTAAAATATATGCACTGGAATCTTATTATTATGAATCTTATTATTACTAGTCATAATCGTATGGGATAAGTTTGTTATCTCTCTTAGCCTCAATTTTGTTACCATCTGGTGGGCTGAGTTGCTTTATGGCATTTTTGTGAAGAATAAGATAAGGTATATAAAACATGCAGCACTGGGGTGCCTGGGTGGCTCAGTCGGTGGGGCGTCTGACTTCAGTTCAGGTCATGATCTCACAGTTTGTGAGTTTGAGCTCTGCATCGGCCTCTGTGCTGACAGCTCGGAGCCTGGAGCCTGCTTCGGATTCTGTGTCTCCCTCTCTGTCTGACCCTCCCCGTCTTACACTCTGTCTCTGTCTCTGTCTCTGTCTCTGTCTCTGTCTCTCTCTCTCTCTCTCAAAAATAAATAAACATTAAAAAATTTAAAAAATAATAATAAAATAAAATAAAACATGCAGCACAATGCCTGGTGTGGAAGAACTATTCGGTAATGCTTGGTGTAGGGACAACAATGGTGATGATGACGATGACGATGATGATGATAACAATGCTACCTGTTATTGCATCTCTTTCAAGTGAATGTGAAAAGAAGACAGTTTAGCAGTGGAGGAAACAGAGGAGTGAGATATTAGCTACTTACTGATAACAAAAATCACTTTGATCATCAGGTTTTCATCAAAGATCGCCACAACTTGGACTCCATTTTAGAGGGGTTTCGATTACACAGTACTTGATTAGATGCAAAGGGATACTGATCACAATAACTCTGGGGGCCCGGCTGAGGGACATACAACTAGACCCCAAGCAAGAAGAGATCTTAGCAAAGTTGAAGAGGATGAAGTAGGTGTATGGCAGATACACACAGACACGTACACACACATTCCACATATAATATAACATATATTACAAATTTGACAATCATGCTGTTTTTCAATGCTCAGTTACTATGGATGAGGCACTGTGCTAAATATTTTGTGTGCAAAATTGCAATTAATCCTTGTACATTCTTTCCACAAAGGAACTGGAAATCACGTTCCTAGCCCAGCTGTGAGAGATAGACAGCCCTTGTGCAGGAATCAGCAGAGGAGCTGGTATAGACAGGACAGAGGCTTGAACAGAGAAAGGAGTCTCCAAAGCAGAGGCTGTGAGCATCCATCTCACACAGACACCTTGTAGGTAAGAATTGTGCCTCCCACTTGGTTTGAAATATTTCTGCCACATTCCACAAAATGAGTAGCAGAAAGCCCATGTACTTTATTCATTCATAAATATGGAACTTAAGGACTTTGTTTCCCTCTCAGGAGAAGAATATATCAGGCTGGCACGAGGGCAGAGAGGCCTGGGGTGGAGGAAGGACTCCAAGCAGTGGCTGAGCTGCCTTGAGGAGACAGAGGCAAAGAACTGCCCCTTGCCTTGCTTGCCTTTGGGGGAATTATGAGGGCAGGAATCGTACTTAGAATCGTCTTCTCTACCATGGCCACCTGATACCTGGCTACTTCTCTGCCTTCCTCTCTTGCCAGGCCTACTGTCATATTCTCCACCAGCCTACTTTCAGAGTATGGTGTGCTGGGTTCCCTGGCCCACAGTTGCCCTGCACAGGCTATTAACTCTGCTCAGGACACTCTTCCCGTCCCACTGTACCCGGCGAACTCGGTTCTATCTTACTTCATTTTCATTAAATCTAAGTACAAAACACATCCTTAGTTTGTTAACTGAACTCTGAAATGTCATCTCTGTTTTACAAATGAGAATTATGAGATAATGAGAGGTTAAGCAACTTGGTCAGCAAGACAGGTGCTAAAAGTGACAGAGCCAGGATGCAAACCAGGCAGGGTGACAACAGAACCCATGCTCCTGACCGTGGTGTCATCTTGCCACCCAGTGACAGTCACGTATTGGGGCTCTTCCTACATTCCTCAAATCAGATACTGCCATCCCACCAGATCTCAGAGGGCATGTGAAGCCATGGGATAAACATGGTGCCACCCACTTGACCACCACCATTTGACAGGAAAATGTGGAATTGCCTATGGAGTAAAATAAACTATACTTTGTTAAAAGAAATGCATATATTAAATAGCTGAATGCAAATGTATCCCCTTTATGAGGAACCTAATACGATACCTTGTGTTTGCTGCTTTATCGTTTATTTCAAAAATAGTTTCAAAATTCCTAAACCTGTAATTTCACCCAGGCATTTGTTTTTAGCATACACAGAACTATTGCAACTGATTTCAATTAATCACTTAGCCTTAGCACCTTTGCCTGACATGAGAACCTCTATCATCTAACCCACTCTTGTCTGTCTGAGTTCCATCCTACTGGTAGCTATTCAGTTCACTTTGTTTTAGTCAGTTGAGCCCTGCATGTGGCATACTCATTCCTACCTTCGGGACTTGGCTCATGTCTGTCTCCCTGGAACATTGTCTTTCTCCAACCTGATAAACCCTACTCTTCTATTAGAACCTCTACAAAGCCCCCTCCTACTCTAACACTGAAACCTATGTGCTTTATTGCACCTTGTGTGGGATTGTCAAGAGCTGCAATTTGATTTCCTTTCCTCCTCTGCTATTTACTTTAATTAACTTGAAGATCCCCAAATCTTGATTCTAAAACATTCATGTTTTTTTTTCTATCACCGATAACACCTTTGCATATGACAGTTCGTCAAGAAATATTTTTGACTGCTTAATAAACAAACAAGTGAAAAGCATCCGCTGGCTTTATCTCATCAGTGTCTTTCCTTTATCTAAAGCAGGGGCGATGGTTTTGGAAGAGTGGCCAGGAGAATCGGGAGTTTTCCAATCCTGTCCCTGACACTCATTACGGTCTCTGTGAGGAGATATTGAGAATTAAACTCCCGGAATTTCAGATGAGATAGTTCAGAGAGGACCTGAATCACGGATGAGTGGATTTCTGCATTTATTCATTTGAAATAAACTCTGACGAATTTTCTCATTCCTTCTAAAAATATCAGTTGGGCTATTCCCATGTCAATCAGTGCGCTAGGGTTGGAGATACAAAAGTAAACATGGTATGTTCATTGCTCCGAAGATTTTACAGAATAATAGACCTAAGGAACTCAAACATTTCTCTGGTACAGCATTAGGGCCAGAGCAATAAACCTCAGAGTTAGGGGGGACATAATGGATTAGCTCAGTGGATAGGGGATGCTATGAGTATTTGATGGACAGATGGAGACATCCCAGAACCCAGCTGTGGATCCCCAGCACTATCACACAGGTTTCCTCCGAAGCCGAAGAAACAGAAACAACAACAACCCTTTGTTGGTTCTTTGCTCATGCCTGCTCCGAATCAATGCCTACAGAGGGCACATCACCAAGTGAGATTTTTTAGGTCTGTATTCAGGAAGACAACCCACTTTTGTCCGTTGGGATTTGTCTTTTTTGCCGTTATAAAGGGTGACCAGAAGAATTTACCTGCACACCTAATATCTGTCCCCAACAAAAACTAGAAGGAATAATGAGCAGGCAAGAAAGATGGCCAGAGGAAAGGGGTTTCATTCACCTCTCTGTGGAGCTCAGAGTAGCAGATACAGATCTCCAGGCTCCGTTGGAATCTGCAGGGACAAAGGGCAATCTGATATAAATCCAAGAGTGATCCACTCTACCCAGACCCTCCCCTTGCCATCTCCCTCCAGTTTGGTACTCCTGTTGCCTCCATGAGAACTCCTTTCTCAGAGGAATCACTCCTCCACTCCCACCCGCCCCACCCCCGCCCCACCCGCTCCAAAAGGGATTCAGACAGGAGAGGAAGTCAGAGTTCCTTGACAATGAAGGACAACAGTAGCTTTTCCCTTACAAGCCACAGGATATTAGTTGTGCGATGACTGGAAGTTAAATCTCTGAGTTACTGCTCCTGGATGAAATGTTTAATGGTGTTGCCCAGGAAATGTCAGGACATCAGCTCAGCCTCCAGGCAGGTACAGACTCTTCTTGCCAAGAGTGCTTTTAGTTCCACTTCCACCCCCACAGTGAGCATGACAAACAAATCAAGGTGGAGAGAATGCTGCTGTCAGAGCAAATATGGGCTCCTGGGGCCCAGGAGGGACTGACCCAGAAAGGCAACCTCATACTGGCATTTTCATTAACAAAGAGGAGGCCAGCGTCTGGCACAACTGAATGAGGGAAACTAAGTGATAAAGACTTGGAGACTGCATTTTGAGAAAGTATAAAAACAGACTGAGGCTTAGCAATAAGCATTCTGAAGCAGTAGGGCCATGAAGGAAGGAAATGATGTCCCAGAACAGACAAAGCAATGTGTAAGTCCTGGAAAAGTATCAAAGACTATCCCTATAAGGATTCGCACTGAAAGTGGATTATTACCAGTGTGGAGATGAGGAAGCCAAAAGAATGGATGTACAGAACCCACCAATATTCAGATACAGAAACATTGGTGGAGCCAATGGTGGTCTATGCCGACCATGAGTGTGTGTTCACACATTCTCAAAAAAATTATTGGTCATTTTCATAAAATTCTAATCTACAGAACAATTCTTCAACTACATAAACCTATTAGGGTTAAAAGGCAAATTTCCACATTGAGCAAAAAATGCTCACTTAAACCAAGAACTTAATGCTACCAGATAGGATGCATGTTACTTTTGTATATGCAGTAGTTTGCAAAGGTACTCTCCCTGAACTGTAACATGTGTAACTGAAGGCAAGTAGGAATGAAGGTCATACCTAGAAGCACATGGTTAGATATTAACCTCTTATTTATTCATTTTTTTTTGCCCCATCTAAACTACATACCACCAAAGATGAATGCCAAATGCATAACAAATTTTCGTTGCTTTAACATAGTTTAATTATCAGTTGAGCAAGTTATGAATAAACTACAGAGTGATATCAGTTGAAATTAAAACATTGTTTCAAATAATACTACATAACTTCAAAACAAACCCAGGTTACACTTGTGAAATAATTCACTCTTGGAGGACAAAATGAAAGAAAATTTTCATTGGTTCAATTAAGCACAAAAGGCATGCAGAATCTCAAACATGGAGTATTTGGGATTCTATGTCAATGTCATGAGACGATTGAAGAGCTTTTTCTATCCTTGGATAAATAATTCATTTTTAGTGATTGGTAAAATTGACTTTCAGGATAAATATGGGTCTGAAAGAGCCACAAGTGCTTTTGCCAAAGTTTATCTATATCCAAACCATAAAACTGCCTTGAATCGGCCATTATTATAGCGAGTGGTTCACTTGACCTCACTCTGCCTTCTGAACAGCAGGGTAAGCTGTACAAGCAAGGTGGTTTGAAATAGCTCAAATGCCACTAAACATAAGCTCTCAAGATACTGCTGCAATAAACATGACTATTATTTTTGCTTACTTTTATTTCACTTCAGGCTATCTTTGTCTAAATCTGCCCTTCATCCTGAATTATACCGCACATATCACCTTCAGAAATGTCACTAAGTTTAAACTGTTAAAGTTGTTGCTTGTAAAAGTACATAAGGTAAAGTAACAGATTCTTTTTTTTTTCTTTTGCCAAGTCACGATAGAACTAAAACATAATCAAAATGGAATTCTTTCATGAAGTTTTAGTTCATATTTAATCACCAACTTACCCAAGAAAAAATTAAGACTTTAAGTCCCAACTATTAGGTACTAAATGGGGAATAACATATGCCTACCTCTGTTTTCAGGGACTGCTATCACTTAGGTCCAATGACCTTTTCTTTGGAAGGATTGTACCACACAAAGAAAAATTTCAAAACTAGTAAGAAGGACAGCTTAACCCTGCAAGAAAGTTGCTAAAATTCTCATATTTACATCCACATGGACACATTGTATACCAACACAGAAAAACACAGAGCCATAATGGCGTGAGTTTTGGCAAAAATGGAACACTATCTCTATAGTGTTTTTGAAATCAATTTTATGTTTAAAGTGTCAGGAAGAAGGGAAGTCCTGTTTAACTGAGAGCATGCACCATCTCCGACTTGCCCCTTTGCTTTATTAATAAACATTCCAGTCTAAATTTGATGTTAGAAGTCTAGGCCAAGAAAACCTGTCTAAGACTCTTGGTGAATACCAGGGTTTATCTGAACCTAATTCACAAAGATGGCAAAATGATGTGACTGACAGCAGTTGGCTTGGGATTGTGTAATACGTGATTTAATTATTAAAGGGCGCTGCATACCTCCAAGTTCAAATAAACAGAATTAAAAATAAGCATTCGTCTTGAAAATGCAAAGGAAAGAAAACTTTAGAAGTAGATGATATCTCATTTGAAAGGAAAACGCAAGGACTAATGCTAATAGCTTTTACAAAAAAAAAAATTAAATCTCTTTTTGAAGAGATTTATGGAGAGGATTGTTAGAAATCTGAGCTTTTTTCAAAGAGAAATTCCTTCTCAAGAGCTTCGTTTTCCTACATTGGGGACAGAAATCATCATGACTGCCAGGTACCCAAAAGTGAAGACCCCAAGTAAACACATTCTCAGTCTGAGGAAATATCTGTGAATCCATTTTAAGAAAGATCAGAAAATCATTAAATTCCCCCAGGCCTGTGATAGGGATGACTATCCAGCAACATGAGCAAAAAGAGGACTCAAGCCTTTAGTTAGCTATAGGAAGAAGGATGATGTAGAGTTCAAGGACTATACACACCTGAAGACAGGCATATACCCCATACATTTGTGACCTCCATAAAGAAGGAAACATACATTTGCTCTAGTTTGGGTCTCTTGGGAATACAAAGAAACTATATCTTATTCCAATAATCCTTGGCCAACAGTACCTTGGGATCCATAACTTTAAACACACAGACACACATTAGCAATGAAATAGGAAAGATGTGGTGCCAACAAATGTTTTCAGCAACAACCCATGCTGAAGATGGGTTGGAACAGGCATTTCCACTGAAGATGTCTCCTCTATAATAGTAAAAGTAATTTGTCAAGCATTTTCATCCTGTTCCAGATATATAGATGAAATATCCATTACTTATATATCTGATATTCTAATTGAGATTATTAGAGGTGAGAATATGCACCTAATTACTTCTTTTATCAGTCTTAAATGGTCTAGTTATGGATTGCTAATCATTTTTTTAAGTTTCTATCTTTTTGCTGTTACATAGGAAGGAGCCAGCATTCGAAATATGTATTTCATTTTAAACTGAGCAAATCTCATTTCTTTTTTCAGGAAGTCTGGATGGTATAATGGCTAAAGTTCAGACTCTAGAGTGCAACAAACAAAACTGTAAAGTCGATGAATTTTTGAGCTAGATTTTGAGCCTACTTAAGCTTCAGTTTCCTCATGTATGGAATGGAGCTAACAATGTTTATCCCACAGGACTATTGAGAGAGTTAAATAAGGTAATAGCATTTAGCACTAAGTGGCCACATGGGGTAAAGACCACTGTTTGTGTTTTTTTGTTTTTTTGTTTTTTTTTTTTTTTTTTTTTTTTTTACCTCATGTATTCTAAGAACCTGGAGAAGTGCCTGGGAGAGATCATTGTTACTCAACAAATATTTGTTAAATACATTAACGTGTGATTATCCTGATGAGCTCTGATATTGGGAAGAATTTCACCCATCAGCAGCTAGAATTTCCATTTCTCATCTTACAAACAATATCATCAAATCATCCTCAAAATTTATATAGCTCATCCTCCTTCCTCCAACATGACTTCACCCAAACCACCAAAGATAAGTACACTTATTCTATCTTTAAAATATTCCTCAAGAGGAAGCTCCCCAATCTGTGTAGAACCAAAACCTCTTCCTCTGTTTGGCTATAAGTTATCTGCTTCTGCAACTACTTTTCTTATTCCTCCTCTGCCATCTCTGTCACTTTCTTACGCACATCCCTTTAGAACTGCTCTGTATATATTGCTTTTTCTTGTCAAACTCATGTTGAAAGGTAGTCTTTGTGATTTGTTCCCATAAAGCCAATGGGGACTTTTGGATGCCATAAGCCAGCCTGCAGCCATGAAATATCTTGTCCTAGGATCTACATAAAGGTCAGCCCTACAAACTATCTATTGCCCATAAACAGGATTCTGGCAAGGTTGGGTTCCATTTGGAAATGGTTCTCTCAAATAGTATTAATTATCTTCTTTTGAAGTGTTCAGGAATAGATCCTATCTATCCTGGTAGGGGGAAAAGTTCACATGTAAAATGATGACTGTTGTAAACTACTGTTTCTTTAGTTCTAATAGAAAATTGTTTTGTTCCTGTGAATTGGCTAAAAATGGCAACAAGTGTATATAAAATTTTAAATGTCTTCTTTTCTCTCTTGTAGATATTTAGGATAGTGTTATAGCTTTGATTAAGACATCTTTAGTTTTAGTAACATCTATATTTTCTTTCCTAATAGACCCAAGACATCAAAATTAAAACTTTATATGTAGATGTTTCTGCCATTAAGCCTGGCTTTTGTTATAGTAACATGCAAAATACTGATATTAAAGATATCATAACAATATGGAAAGAGAATTATGACAAAAAATGCTACAGCGTTTTTTTTCTGTAAGTGTTCTTTCCTGATATGTGATATTTAAATGAAAATGAAATATAAATATAGATTTCTCAGGTTGCAGAAATTTTCCCAGTGTACTTAAAAGGATTTTTGAAATAATATGCACTCACAACCTTTTAATTAGATGACCCTAAACTTTCTGATCAAGTCAAAGGGAAATATTTCTGACTATCCCAACAGAAAAATGGCGAATATGCAATAGGCAGGCTGTCTTGACAAAAGACAGGCTGACAAAACAAAGTACAGATTTCATTCAACTTGGTATTCTGGTGCGTATTTTGCTGACCTAGAGAATTACTTACAATGATACTGAAACAGGATAGCAATGCTGCAAAGAATTCACTGGAGAATGGTAAATATCATCAGGAAAATCTCAGATCTCATTCCTTCATTCCATTCATTCTATCTCTATACAGAAATCTGTATCCATGGGAACCTCTATCCCTATCAGGAAGTGTGCATTTGATACCAAAAAGGGTAAGAATGTTTTCTGGAATAGAAACAAGATAAAAAAAGAAAAGAAAAAATAAGGAAGTAAGGAAGGAAGCTGCTGGGAATTAAAATTTATAATTTTAACGCTATAGAATATATTGACCAATTTATATGTGGGATAGACACCTAAGGAGATGAGAAATGAGAGTGGGATATTTTGGGGGCATGGACCAAGAGGAATGGATGTTAACTGGGCATAATTGGCTGGGATGAACATCCCTGACTGTATCAGTCTGGGAGAGAACCATCAGCAGTTAATGGGAGGATCCCTAGCCCAGGGATGGATGGTGAAAAGACCACACTGAAAGTCAAGGTGTAGAAAGTCACTAAAAATACTTCTTGTAGTGTCTTTTCAACCACTCATTACTGAATGTGAGGAGCACTAATTATTGCGTTTGAGGCTCAAATTGGGCACTTATCTACATGTCCGTGATTTTATCTTCCTGTATTATGACTTGGAAACTGTTCTCCGTTGAAGCTGGTAAGTGAATGCCAGACTGAAAAAGCCTTTCTATGTAGCTATGGAGTCCTTAGCCCTTACACAGAAGGCATTTTATGGGGAACATATGTTATACTGATATTGATAAGTTAAGAGGTATGTGAAGGCCAGAAGTCATAATTAAGCATATTATATTTTTTAATATTCATTGTTTTCACTCATGTTCTAAGACAAACAGAAAGTAGATCGTTAACAAATTACCTTAGCAATTCAGGGTTTGAATTCTTCTCCTGACTCCTTCATTGAGTTGTACCCAGAAACTCCATTAGGAACACATATTTTAATCTAATTATTTCCACTTGTGATAAATAAAATGGAGACATTTATATTTGTCATTCTTCCTGCTTGATAAAAACCTTCCCGTGTTTCTAATTAAAAGAATATTTGGTGTATTATGATTTCATGGGTATTTTTTAAGTTATCATTATGATTCTAGTCTGATGTTTGACTATGATGCTGGCAACTAAGTAAAATGGAACTATCCTTGTAGGTGGTATAAACCCCCTCCTCCCTCTCAAGGATTTTTTTTCCTACATAAATTAGCATAAATCAATTTCACTAAAAGAAAAAGGTGAGTTTGAGTTTTGATTAGCAGGTTAAAGCAAATGTATCATTGGAAGAAGCACCAAAATCTGTGATGCAATTTTAAAAGGTGCATGGATGGGCCACCGACCCAACACTCTCGTTAAGAAATTTCTACCATTTCCCTGCAGAAGAGCTTAAATATAAACACATATGTACATTCTTATTTCCTGATAAATTTCATTTAACTATGCTTTATAGTACAAAGTTTTGTTAATGCATTTGCTGCTAGTCGTTCTTGTGTATAAGCACTTATTAGTGGTTTTGAGTCCAACTAAGTCTCAAAATGTTGCCTACTACGGGAATTCACTCAGCTGGACAGATGTCTTTCTCACCTCTATGCATCTCTTTCTTATTACACCTTTGAGTGCTACAGTGGACTTTACTCCTGGGGCATTCTCCAAGTTATTTTTTTAAATTAAGTTTTGTATAATTGCAATTCGCTTTGAGCTAAGCTGGAAATCAATCTACTTTGAAGGAGAGGCCAGTTCACACCTCATGTGGGATAAAATGTCATTTTTTTCAAGACGTAGAGGTTATTTGGTAATTGTATAATTTCCAGTTATTTCTGTTCTTTTGGCATCAATACTGCATTCTAAACTCCAACTGCGGAAAGCTGACATAGGATCAAACAGACATTAGATTTTCTAAATGAGACTTATGATTTTGAGCTAGTTGTTTGGTGTTTAAAAAAAATCTATTTTCTCAACTAAATTATAAACTCACCCTTTTATCTAAGATAACAACGGTCATAGATGTCACTCTTGTAATATCTAACCTTAGAACAGAAAGCAATGGTAGCATTTCAACGAAAGGAACTCCCTTTTTTGCCTTCTTATCTAGATGGTCCTGGAAAATAGAATTATCTGGATTCCCTAATTCCTTTTTGCATTGCTTTCTTTTTTATGGAGTGGACTCTGTCTGGAATAATTATTGTGGGCCAGTGCAGAGTGCAAGGCAGGAAGGACCTATGGCTTTCACCTCCTAGGATGTTTATATGCTGAGCCAAGGCAACTCAGCATTTTGGAAGAATAAAATAATTCATTACAATAAAAAGTAAACACTTTCCATATAATTGATAATTATCTATGAAATAAATCCTTTTCCCATACCATTTTGCCAAAGGTAACACACACATGATACTCTCGGCTTTGTGCATTCTTATGTTTCACACATTCTTTTATCCAAACTGGTCCTTCTGGCATCAACTGATGTTGCATGTTTGAATTTTACTTCATCAAATTAAGATAATTGTTGAAACAACTCATTAATGGCAGTATGTACAAAGTGAAGTTAAAATTACAGTATAATTTTGATAAAATAGAATAGGGAATACATGTTTATAATGTTGTGAAGGAGAATTCTATGTGTGAGAAAAGTGAAACTTAACTTCTGCAAAGAGGGAGGGGAGGATAGAGGGAGGGGGCAATGCACTAGACTCTAAGACTATTATGAAGTCCTTCATGAACTTAACTAAGGATAAGTACAGCGATTGAAGTCATAAAATGACCTCAACGACTTTTATTTTAAATCATGTTATCAAAATCACTCCAGCTTCTTTGCCATTAACTCTACTTTATAGTTCAATGATATACTTGATGCAGTTATATTTTACTCGATGCCAAAATGTTTTTCAAAGTGGCCTTTTCCTTTTAATTACAATTGCAAGCTAATACAAATGGATTTTTAGAGTCAGGCAGAACTCCTTCTACTTCTGTTATCATGACTCACTCAGGAATATAGATAGGTGTCTCATTTCCCCAACGAGTGATAACTCTTCTGCCATATACTATTGTGGAGGACCCATTTAAATCTAATACTCAATGTGCAGAACTTCTGAACACCATGGAAGCTTAAAAGGTATACTTGTGGCATCAAAATTCACTGTAATCTTTATAATGTTAAAAAAATACTTCATTAATAATCAAGGCTGAACTTGACTGCTGAGCTTGATTAGTTTCTGAGGTTACCCTAATCAATTGACATTAGATACAGGTGAATCACAGAGATTCACAGATGTCTGTCAGATTGGGTCAGATAAAGAAAATATGGAGATCAAATGGGAAAGCATTTTATGAAGTCTTTTGCTTTCATTGAAAACCAAGTCAAGAGCTCCTGTCAAAGCTCTAATTCAAAATGATAAGGTGAGTGTACTTAAGTTGTTACAGATGAACAGGACTCCCTAGAGTCTCCTATGTTCACTCGGTAATAAGTGTAAGATACTGTCTACAGTAGGAAAGGTTAAATGACACCTAAAGGGTTCATTCATTTAACAAGCATATATTGATTACTTATTAGGTGCTGGCCATACAGAGATGACAATGACATGATCCCAAATATATGTTGCTTCCAATGTTTTACACTATCTGTGCATTAAATTCTAAAAGTTAGTGAACTTACAGAACTAATCAAGTGTAAAAGTAAAGCAGTGTGTTTAGCCAGGACTTTGTAATATGGACACCAGAGTAGAAGAGTGGTTTCAGTAGACATGTCTTCCTCTAAATTCACTCATGACTTGCACTGGGTGGATTTTTTTCTTTGCTGAGCCTCGTCTGACAGCTGCACAAGTTTCCTCTGGCTTCTCTCTTTTAATCAAGGGCTTTTTTGCAGGAGCCTTCATTCTCCACATCACAACTGGGTGCCGAGGCCCAGTAGGACTCTGAATTCGGATGATCTTGGTTGAGGCAATGTAAGACATTTTCACTGTTTGCACTACAGCATTCATTAAATTTTTGGCCGCTTGGATCAGGGAGGTGACGCTGTCCAACTGCAGGGGGAAGAAAAGAGCTATTATTCAAGAGTGCAATCAGGAATTTAAAGAGATTTAATGTTATGGACAGGAATACTCCATTTTGTTTTTACCCCAGAAATAAATAAATCCCTATTTTGTGTATCTATGTAAATTATCTACATTAATCTATATACTTATTTATCATTTATGTATTTATCTGATGCATAAATATATTCATATTCTATCTCCTAAGATGATATTTTAAAGAGATTAATTTCCATCTCTTGGTGTCAATGAGATGGATTCTATAACTTCTATATAATATTGTAAGATCCAAATGGCCGCTGCTTTCTTTGTAATGGATCTCCTTATTTCCAGGGGTAATTCTGAGCCCTTTCTATAGAAGATGACTATCCACAATAAAAGCTATATTACGGATAAGTAACTTTCTGAGAACAACAACTGAAAATTCTTCCTTTTAGGGAATTTACAGTTTAAGATAAATATCATACACACATACAGGTGTACATGTGCATGTATACCATCCACTTTCATGAATATTTCCCAAATAATTCTACCTAAAAATGTCTCTTTTTTAAACACAGAACCTGTAAACCTATCGTGCAGTGTGTTAAAGTAGATAAAGCCAAGGCTTTTCAGTCAAATAAAGTTGGGTTTAAATTCCAGGTCTGCCTTAGAACTTGGGCAAATCATTTAACCATTTCCATCCTAGTTTTCTCAGATATTTAATAGAAGAAAAAATGCTTATTAAAGTTAAATAATATGTGCCAAGAACCTAATATAGTGATTTCCAGATAGCTGATTGCTGTTGAATACATTTCCTTGTTTCTTTCTATTTATTTGTTTACTTAGAGAGAGAGAGAGAGAGAGGGAGCAGGGGAGGACCAGAGAGGGATGGAGAGAGAGAATCCCAAGCATGCTCCTCACCACCAGCACAGAGCCCAACACGGGGCTTGAACTCACAAATTGTGTGATCATGACCTGAGTCAAAATCAAGAGTCAGGCATTTTACTAACTGAGCCACCCAGGTGCCCCATTTCCTTTGTTTCTTATGAAGACTGAGAAAATTGTTTAATTGAAAAGATGCATTAATGAAATTACTAAAACAAATTTTTCCCCACACGGTTTTGTTTTTAATTGTTATGTTTTTTAATTTTATGTTCACAAACATAATCTCAGGGGTAAATGGAGTGATAGCCCTAGAATCCTGCAAAACACCTTAGAGCTAAGCCAAGTTGGTTCATTTTTATACAACTAATGCCTCTTCCATTATTTCAGTTTGGCAGATTGTCATCCACAGCCAACTCATCCAAGAAGATGTGCCTCCACTGTCACCTCTCTGTGATGTGTGCTGTCAGGGCTGAGACTCAAACACCAGCTCTGTGGTTGCTAAAATCCATCAGCAGTTGCATGGCTTGAGTATTCTACCTTTGCAGCTTGAGGAGTCTCATCTCACACACAGAATAAATGAGTGAAGGAAAGTAGTAAGCTGAGGTTATGTGCCTGGGGCAGTGGTCTAGCTGGCTGTTTCCTAGGAAGAAAATTTAATTAGCTCCATTGTATGCCAAGCCTGAGATCCTTGAAAAGGTAACACCAAATATGTAATTTGAAAGGCAGTAGTACTTGGCAACTACACATCTTTAAGTCATTTCACTTATTGAAGCCAGAAATGTAAAATCTGTACATGTGGCAGGAATGACAAATGCTTTGCAAACATTAAACAGGATCTCATGAAGCACTCACATCTATTTCAGAAGAATCTGCACACAACTTAAAAAAATAAAAGCCACTAGATTTTGAATAGAATACCACCCTTCATTACTAGTGTTCCTCTATGAATGGATTGTAGGCTAAAATATGTCCTTCAATAATTAGCAGTTTTTATTCAAAACTTTGGGGAGCCAGTTAGATCCTGAAAATAATTTCCAATCTCACCATAGGAAGAAGAAAGTTTTTTTCTAAATGATGAATTAACATGACTAGTATTGAGGATAGTCGGTAGTATTCTCTCTCAAACATTAATATTTGGTTTACTCCAAGAGCTCTGCACTACCCTAAAGTCTTCCATGGCAGAAGGCTCTAGAGACCTGCTATCATTTAGGATTTCACCAGTGGCTTTGGCTTTTCTACCCTCTTCTCCTTTGACTTTGTAATCTTGTCATGTGTAGATTGTATTTATTTCATTTCCTTTTGATTTTCCACACAAGTGATATATATTAACCAGTAGCCTAGAGAGGATGTTTAAGTTCAATCCGTGCCTTAAAATGGAGAAATGGGCTTGTCTTCTTTCCTCATTGAATGAGCAAAGTGCTGTCTGTGCCATTGTGATCTCCAATGCTGGCCTCTGACAAAGCCTTTTATTTTCAAATCCTAAATGGCTGTTGTAAAACTTCTCCTCTGGGTGACTCAGAAAAACTGTAGGACAAATTATCCCCCTAGGAGAGCATGAAGACTAGTTTTGCAGACAGATTAGTACTATTGCTACAAGAATACTGTTATTTCATGATGAAAGCTTGTAAGGCATTTTATAAGGATTTTGAAGTCTCAGAAAGCTATGTGTGCTATGCATCATTCTGCTATTAGCCAAATCACTGGCTACACAAGCAAGAGGCACAGACAAGCCTAACAAATGGTAGGAAATTTTGTTTGAGGCCAAGCAGTGGCTCAGGCCTACTCATAGAGAGTAACTGCACAATTTCCTGTCTGCAAAACCTTTTTATGTCTTTTCATCCAGATCCACTTTGATGAAAAATCCTTCCAGGGAAGTACTCAATAGAACCTTCTTTGTGAAAACACAGGCAAATTTGAGTCAGGCAATGCCTCACTTTGGGGTCTCTGTGTTCAACTTATGGAACAAAGTTTTCTGAATTTCACAAATGCACCTGTGCAAAACAAGGATGTTAATATACTCTAAAAGCCTGGTAGAGTAGACCAATCAGACTATAAAACTCAAGTTCCAAAATTCTCTCCATGACAAATCACTTCGATTAACTGAACATTCTTCTAGGCCGATGCAACTTGTTTACCAAAGGAGCTGGTTTCCCTAACATCTGGTAACATTCCTCTCTGATCTTGATGAAGTGTTCTCGATCAAGGAATCAACTGAGAACAAAAATGGCTTTTAAGGCCTTAAACCTCCTAAGGTTATATGTAAACATTTGCATTCAAATATGTAAACATTTGCATATATATATATATATAAAAGCAGTCTTCTATACCCCCCTTTTCATAACAGAGGACAAGGTTTTAAATAACTCTCCAAAGAGGATTCTGACTGAAATGAAAGAGCTCTGATAAATTGGAAGTCTGCTCTCTTACCACAGTAAATAGAAAGATAGCCACCTTTCCTGGGCTGCTGATTTGTGCTTATTCTTACAACACTGGTGTGGTTTTAAATAACTGAACTTCATGGTCTACTAATGTTACAATGAGTTTCTCAATATGTCCAAACATAAATTAGTAAGTTCTGCCTCATTTTTTCTGAAGATCTAAATAAATATAAAGAGATTAGGTTTGGTAAATTAGTTCTTACCCTAACTGCAAGATGCATTTTGCAAACAATCCAAATTATGACCATCTAGGATCCTACTCAATATTATCATTTTATAGGAACCTTAGTGTAACTAGTTTAGTTTCTCTGCTGTGCTTTGCGGTATGTAAGTCTGTGACTTCAGTTAGGCTACAGTGCATATTCGTCCAGTTCTAAAACTGTTTTCAGACAAAAGGTTTGGTCCTACTCAGATATGCCTATAACTCTTTGCTATGGAAAAAGAGTAGTTCAACAACAATAAAGATGTTTTCTTTTTCCTCACAAAATGTCAACTTTTCATCCATGTGACTACTATACACAGAACATCTGGAGGTTTTTTTGTTTTTTTTTTAACAAAAGCCAATGTTAAATACCCATGATGTAAGTCCTCCAAAACTATGTCAAGGTGGAATGCCTGTTGGCAAACCGTTGTCAAAATCCTATTATAATACTTATAGCCAAGAAAAATGAAAAGACATGGTAGTTATTCCTTCTTTTACTTTTCTAAGTTTCTTGTCTACATTATGTCAGAACACCAGAATGTCTTCTACTATACTATTCTAACTCTTCACATTCTGGATACAAGACCTCTATCAGATACATGTTCTACATGAGGATGCTCAGGAAGTGAACCTCACTCCCACTGATGTGGATCTCATGCTCTCGCACCCGGGCTGTCATCTGAGGAAAGCATAGTTTCCCAACCCCTGCGAGAACCACCTTGCAAACTATTGCCACTGGGACTCCTGTGAGGAGAGAAACCTGATGTTGCCTGAAAATATGTATTTCCTTTCCTACAACCTTCTGGGTAAACTGGTGCCGAGTGCAAACTATGAAATTCTTGTGAGTCCCAATGTTTACCTAAACATAAAGACCCCTGGTGGATATCGCACCTGCACAAAACAATACTTGAAAGCAAATGTGTGGAGTTTGGCTCCAATTATGCTTCCTAGATGTTGGCCAGGTTCTAAGTAACTGACAGAAATTAACTCACAGCAACAGTAGGAGGTAAGTACTCCTATTATCTCCATTGCATGGATGAAGAAACAAAGGAACTGGAAGATTTGGTAGGTTGCTCAAGGCAATACAGCCATTAAATGGTAAGGTTGGAATCTGAGCAAAGGCAGTCTAGTTCAAGTACCTGGTGCTCTTACCCACTATACACCCTGACTTTCAGTACTATATCACTTCCAATGTGAGTTTATTTTCAGATAATGAATAGTTGAAAAGATTGCGCTAACATTAATATAATGTCTAAAATTAAAAAATTAACTACCTAATAACTGCTTTGTGGAAGGTTATGTTGGAGAAGTGGATAAAGTACACCAAAGATAGCTGATTGGACTAAAACAAACTCTGGTCTCTAGCTTAGAGACCCCTCCTCCAGGTTCTTCTTCCTTTGTTTGCTGTGCGCGTGAAAACAATCCCCCTCCCCCAAACACAAATATGGAGGCTGATAAATTTATTACCCTTACTGCTCACAGTCAGGGCTCAGATCTTTGGAGAAATGGTCTCCTCTGAGCCCGCTGGTGTTAAATAAATCTCCAATCCATCAAAGTCTCTGAGTGCCGCTTGGTTTTTCTGCCAGCGTTCCAGCCTGGTTCCATAACAAATTTGGTTCCCTGACTGGAAAATCCGGCCGCACTGGCCCATTGTTGCCACCGGTTTGGGAAAACAGCGAAGCAGTGACGGAATGAGGGATCCTGAATTTCGGCAGTCTCCCCCTCGGTTGCCTCAGGCCAGCCCCCACTCCGACGTTCCCACCAGACTCTAGGAGACTTGGCAGGTGAGGACCTGGATCCCAGTAAGGCTGGGGCCCAATCTAGTCAGGCCCACTCGCAAGAGTGGAAGGGGGACCTGATCACTCCCTGAGACTTCAGAAGTCTCACAGGTAGGGATTCTATGGTAGGGAATATAATAACCTCTGGTGTGTATGTGAATGTGAATGTGCAACTCTGTCTAGCTTGCCTGCCGAGTTCGATACTCTGGCTCCACAGGCAGGCACCCTTGGGGTCCCCACGGAGTCTGAGTGGGCCCTTCTGCGATTCCATGATGGATGGCACTAGGTCTGTGGCGATATCAGAATGGTTTCTGATCGTGGGTCACAGGGCTGGGAACTGTGGGGCTGAGCGTCGCCTGGGTTCCTTCAGGACATGGCCAGGCGGGCATCTGGCTGGTCTCCTCATTGGAGGGGGCGCCCCTGTCCCTCTGTCTTTGTGACTCCACCTCACGGGAGCAAAGTGGGGTTGGGACAGAGCCACAAGAGCCAGGCAAGGGTTTTAGCTGCTTTATCTGGAGACTCACCCAGGAAGCCAAAGAAGCAACCCACCTCCCCTCCCCTAATGTTCCCCTCTTTATGACTATTTAGGCTTCCTCCCCACTCCCCTGAGCTTGAAACTCCTCCCCCGCAGACTTGCTGCTGCCACCGCTGTTGCCACCACTGGCTGCCACAGTCAGGGTGCTGCCAGGGCAGCCGCCCATTTCTCCTCCCATCCCAGGCCAGAGAACCCTCCCGCACAAGGCCCAGCAGCCAGATTGGGCCCTCGGCCAAGTGCAGGCACTTTCCAGATGCCAGTCCACATCCGCTAATATCAAGAGGCTCTCAGGGGGATCAGAACAGGGAGCTGAGAAGGCCATAAATATGCCCAGCAGCAAGGGGGGAGTCCCAGAACCTCCTTAGCAAGGGGTCAATGAACCTACTGCAAGGGGAAAGTGCATTCAAAAGAATAAATGTCCCAACCAGGGAAAGTCCCAAAAACCCAGCGGACACCAGGAGGAACCTCGAGAAGGGGACCTTATTGGTCTAGCCGAGATAGAACCAGACTAAAAGGGGACACTGACTCTCTCTCCCTGTTCCTCTGCTTAATAGATGTGAGGGATTCTCCCTCATTTCCAAGGTTAATAGCTATAATTGGAGCCAACTGTGGTTAGTCTACCTCGGGACAGGGACTTTAAGGCACATTCCCAAGCAGTTGCTGCTTCCGCCTTCCCCTCCCCCTCAGGTTTCTGGACCAACTTGGGTGTGGTCCTATACCATCCTCGGTGCCTCCGGCACCATTGGTTCCTCCTCCCACCTTCCAGGTCAAGGAGCAAAGTGTATCCCCCCTTGGACCACCCATTTCAGATATCTCCACTGGTGCCCCAAATGAAAAACTGACAATGGGGAAAAACTGATTGACTTTTAGGTGGATGCAGGTGAAACATATTCGATGGTTAAACTAATTTAAGTTTATTGGACCTGTCTTTAAAGTTATCAACAAAGGTCAAATAAGCTCATGTTATCTCTGTTGCAATTTGTTAATAATAGTTAATTTTGTCTGTCTCAAAGTTTTCATGGGTAATTGTTAAGATAACTTTCAAGGTCCTTGGTAACCTAAAACTTTCCAAATGGGATGGAATGCTAAAACTTTGATTATTGAACAGAGGTTTGTGTTTTTAACTTCTTGTTGCTGAGAAATTAAGGCTATTTGGACCTATTGGAAAACATGCTTTGTACTTAATTGGTTCATGAATTTACCATCTAAGAAAATTCTGATGTAAACACCTCTCAGTTGGTTACTAAGTCCTCACTTGGAGACTAAGGTTTCCTAAGATTTAAAATTCTGCTAAATGTACTCAAGACCGATGAAAATAAAGAAAGCAACTCTGTATGTAGGAAAATAGGAGATATTTAAGAAAGTTATAAGGAATGGAAATACAGTTTTGTTGAGGGTAGAAGAAAGTAATTTTGTCCTAAATGAGACTGGTTATTTGGAAAGAAATGGCCTTGGGACAAAATTTAGAAGCAAAAGAAAACTATAGAAGGTTGAGATGAATGGAATTTTAAAAGTACACTGGTATAAGGTTGAAATCCTGCTTTTCTCTCTGCTCAAATGACAAAGTTTTCTTGAACTGTTGATCTGCTTTTGATAAGACAATGCAAACAAAGGTTTACCCTCTGGGAAAATCAAAGTTTTAGGTCTCTTCTCTATCAGGTCTTTGATTACTTAGTTAAAACTTCTGAATGTTAAAGGAGCTAGGTTTGGATAACAACTGTATAATCCTATACATTCATCTTTGGGATCTTTTATTGCCACTTTGGTTGAATATATAAAATTGTAAGATTTGTAATGATCTGTACTCCTACTTAGGATGCATTTATGACTTCTGGGGTTTTAACAAACTTCTCAGGATTTAAATGGTAAATGAAGTCTTCTTTACCAATTAGGTCCTTTTATTTGGGATGTTAAGTTACTTGGAAAAGCTCTGTCATACAATGGTAAACCTTAAGATTGTATTGCACAGGTAAATGCTGTAAATGTCCGAATATATGCAATTCCTAAAATTTTAACGTTTTGATATAAGGTCATCACTTAATATTCTGGTTACTTGAGATGTTATGTGTCACAGAAATAACCAAATTTCTTTGTCAATTGCATCATAATGAACTCTCATCAGATCTTTAACGATGTCTATTTCTGAGATTTTGCCATTTATAACTGTTCTTATTCTCTCACAAAATGTGTTTCTTCTTCACGGAGATTTATAAAAAGGACTTTGGGGATAAATACAGGTATTCGACATCTTTAAGATTAATACTAAAATGGGTAAAAAAATTCCAGAACTAAAAAGCTGCATTCAAATTGAACAAGAATTAGGAACATGGGATTAAATGAACTGAAGAAGATTATAGTTTTGTGATTCTTGTTGAAAATATTGCTGGTTCCCTAATGTTTCCTCTTCCAGATTAAGGAAACTTTCTTTTAAGATATCTATGATATACAAAAATGTCATAAAGTATGCATTTATAAACCGAAGCATTTATCTTTTCTCTCTACATAATTCCCCTGAAATTCAAAACTCTCAATGAGTATTCTTTCTTTCATGGCAATTACAATTGTTTGCATAAGTTCAGTAAGAATCTGTTCATCTTATAACAGATCACCATTGGAAATAATGGTTATTTTACCAAGGCTTTGATTGGAATGTCATATTTGAGGATGACATTCATAGACTCAGATATGACCAGACAGATTTAAGGAATTAGGGTTGGCTTTATAAAACATGGAGTCATAAAGCCCCTTGGAAATGTTGGCCTGGTGCCTTGCTTACAGAGTTCCCAGCAGCCTCACCAGGTAAGTAAAGAAGGTCACTTCCTGGCAGGTGCAGGAACCTCAGGATATCTCGGGGGCCTCATGAAGAGGAATTCACCCAATAGTACAGGTATTGCAGGCCTGTCTGATGGCAAGTATTTGGCTTGGCTTCTGGCCTGGAGAGGCTACCAAAAGTTCAACCCGGAGATTCCTTATAAAAGGTTCCAACAAAGCAAACTTTAAAAGATCCTCATGATCAATTGCTATCCTTGCTAAGCTTATGTAAATAATTAGGCCAGATTTGTTAAGACTGGATTTGTTCTACAAATGCATTGGTTTCAATTTGGCTATCTCTGGAAAGGGGCGGGGGGGGGGGGGGGTTAGAGAGAACAGCTATGTTTCAACAATGCACCGTTATGGATGTTAAATTCTAGTTATGATTGCCTTTAAATGTTGTTTCCCTAAACTAGACAACTTGAGATAAACTTCAGAAAATTGTCACAGTATTTCATATATAGGCAATCTTCTGTGCTTGTTATACTATAGGGATAATAAGACCCCATGGGCATATGATTATTTAAACAACTGGAAAACAGGATGGATCTCTAAATATGCAAACCATATCTTCACTAAACCTGATCTGACAGTTATCAGAAACCTGCCCCTTTCGAAGACTTGGAGGTGGACTTTACAGACATACAACTAAATAGCAGATTCAGTTTCAGGTATCACCCCATGGGTCCATCACTCCAGAGCTAAGAAGGCCAAATCAGAGGAACCCTCAACCTGGAGAAGTGATCCAGATCCAGTCAACCCGCTTATGGCAGAAGCTTGAGAAATCAACACGTGGACCGAGCCCAGGGGTTTGGATGCAACTTTGCCAGCCCTTGCCCCTCACTGGTGTCATAGCCCTGATCTTACTTCTTACTGTTTGGCTGATAGAGATTGCACCAACAAGCTGGACATGGGACAAAAGATGCATGCTGTGTCTCACATACCTCCTCTGGATGGGAGGATTATTAAGTATTGCCTGTATATTGTGATAACCTCTCTCACCTTCACAACTGCCGCTTATCCACTTTGCCCCCAGGACTGTTATATGACAATAAAGGGGTCAAGGGTGTTCAGCGCCTTCACCTCCTTCCACAAAGATAGCTACAAGGGAAAAACACCCACTCTCTGTTAGTCACCCGGTGCCCCAAGGACTAAGTATTGGACTGTAGAGATAACCCAAAATGTCAGGAACCCACGTCACAACAAAGCCTCCAGAAAGGGAAGCTTGCTACACTTACCTTCCTCAATGGGGGATCTTGGACGGGGAAGGGATGCAGGACAGGGCCCTTCAAAAGGTTATAAAGGATACCCAGGACAAGGTAATATAAGCCATAAAGGCGACCACTCCCATGGCAGCCTACCAGGGTTTGAAGTTTTCAGCCCTCAATCAGATGCTTACCAATTCCCCACTCCAGCGTTGGACTAACATTACTCTACAAGTCCTCCATAAAATAGATAATCACACCCAAACCTACTGGATGTGCTTGCCCCTCAGCCTGAGGGCTTACTTAGCCACTCCTATCCCTTTGACCTGGGAAGTTCCTGAAAATCTCAAAACCAACACTTCTGTCTTAATTGGACCCCTGGCCACTGGGATCCATCTCACAAATGCCAACAATCTAATCTATACAGTCCCTGAAGATATGAATGGTACCTCTCTATACGGAAGAAATATAACCTTAAAGAGGAATACAACCCTATGTTCAACCCCTGGGGTGTTCTATGTTCTAGTTTCGCCTACTGATGCTTAGAGGCCGACTGGACTCAGATATGTTATTCCATCTTCCTAACCCCAGAGATATCCATATACACTGGAGATCAGCTCCTAACAGCCTTTAGCCCCAAATCCCAGACTAAACAGGAAATCCTGCTACCCGTTCTGATTGGAGCAGGAATTGCGACAGGAATAGAAACTGGAATAGGGGGTATAGGTTCATCAGAAGGACTATATCACAAGAGCTAAATGGAGACATGGAACAGATGGCGGATTCTCTGGTAACCTTACAAAGCCAAATAAACTCTCTGGTGGCAGTGACCCTCCGAAATAGGCAAGCCCTTGACCTCCTCACTTCAGAAAAAGGAGGGACTTGCATCTTTCTTGGGGAGGGAGAGGGATGTTGCTATTTTGTAAACCTGTCAGGAACAGTTCCAACTAAGGTTAAGGAGCTCAAGGAAAGAATTCAACATAGACAACAGGAAAATATCAATCAATGGAAAGGATAGGATCTCACAGATTGGGCATCCTGGCTGCCTGCCCTGGCAGGGCCCCTCCTCTCCATAATTTTACTTGTATCCATCGGCCCCTGTATACTGAATGCCATGATACATTTTATAGAAAACACTTCTGCTTGCCAAACTACTGCACATATCTTAGCCTTCTGAGAGTACCAACCTGTAAAACTGAAAGGTGATGCCTACTAAGTTTTTTATAAAAGGCATCAAAATGGGGAATGTTGGAGAAGTGGATAAAGTACACCAAAGATGATTGATTGGACTAAAACAAACTCTAGTCTCTGCCTTAGAGACCCCTCCTCCTGGTTCTTCTTCCTTTGTTTGCTGTGCGAGCGAAAACCACCCCCCCCCCCACACACACACACAAATATGGAGGCTGGTAACTATAAATAACCCTTCCCGCTCACATTCGGGGCTCAGATCTTTGGAGAATCGGTCTCCTCTGAGCCCACCGCTGTTAAATAAATCTCCAATCCACCGAGGTCTCTGAGTGCCGCTTGGTTTTTCCGCCAGTGTTCCAGCCTGATTCCGTGACAGTTATAGAATTTTTTAATGTATACTGGTACTAGGAAAAAAGAAGTTATCTTACTTGCCAACGTATTTTATTAGGATGGTGGTTTGATAATGTTTGTACTCCATCATTTTCTAAGAAGCACTTTTTATTTTGAAATAGCAAATAGAAATAGTCAGTCTTCCTCATAGGCTCCAAACAATTTAAAAACTTTTAGATTAACACTATTTTTTAATAGAACATTTTTAAATTTTAAAATGTAGATTTCAAGAAGATAAAAAACATAAACAAATTGTATTATAGATTCTAGGACATAGAATTGCATGACATTATTTAATCTTTAAAATGTGTCATAGTGTAAATACAAACCAATTTTTTTTCTGATTGTCAAATAAATTTAAATTAATTTGTTTGCCTTGGCAGTAGAATCTAGGATTGGAAAAGAACTGAGACCGTTCAATACCCCCACAAAAAAACAAATAATCCAATTACGTGAACAGACATTTATACGAAGAAGACATACAGGTGGCCCATAGACAATATGAAAAGATACTCAACATCACTCATCCAGGGAAATGCAAATCATAACTAAAATGAGATACCACCTCACGCCTGTCAGAATGGCTAAGATCAACAACACAAGAAACAAGTGTTGGGAAAGATGTGGTGGGAAAGGAACCTTCTTGCACTGTTGGTAGGAATGCAAATCTGTGCAGCCACTGTGGAAAACAGTATGGAGTCTTCTCAAAAAGTTAAAAATAAATTGCCCTTCAATCCAGGAATCTCACTACTGGGTAATTACACCAAAAATACAAAAACACTAATTCAAAGGGATAAAGGTACCTCTATGTTTATTGCAGCATTATTTACAATAGTCAAGATATGGAAGCAGCCCAAGTGTCCATCCAGAGATGAATGGATAAAGGAAATATAATATGTATATGTATATACACATACATGTATATACACATATGCACATACATATATATACATGAATATGCATACACACACAATGGAATATTATTCAGCCATAAAGAGGAATGAAATATTGCCATTTGCAACAACATGGATGGAGTTAGAGAGTATAATACTGGGCGAAATAAGTCAGTAAGAAAAAGACAAATACCATATGATTTCACTCTTGTGTTGAATTTAAGAAACAAAACAAACAAAGAAAGAAAAAAAGGGAGAGGGAGAGAGAAACCAAGAAACAGACTCTTAACTATAGAGAACGAAGTGATGGCTACCAAAGGGGATGGAGGGAATAGGGGAGAGAGATTAAAGAATACACTAACCATGAAAAAAACAAAAGAAGAAAAGAAAATGATTTAAAAACAAACAAACAAACAAACAACCCAGGATTTGGTCCCCTACCCCTTCAGGTACTATTTCACCCTTACTTAATTTTAAAGTTCTCAGTTAAATTATTCAGAAATAAGTTCACCATAGGTAATGTGAAAGGGCATTATATATGTGCGTTGGTAGATGACAAATAAGAGCATAAATATATTTTTGAAACACTTAAAAATTTTGGGGGCACCTGGGTGATTCAGTCAGTTAAGTGTCTGACTTCAGCTCAGGTCATGATCTCACAGTTCATAGGTTCGAGTCCCACGTCAGGCTCTGTGTGGACAGCTCAGAGCCTGGAGCCTGCTTCTCTCTCTCTCAAAAATAAATAAAGATTAAAAAAATGTTTAAAAAAACCTTAAAAATTTTTATAGTCTTTATAACTTAACAGGTGTCATTTTCATCTCTAGGTTGATCTAACATGGTAGCTATACATCACTGGAAATGCTTAAATATATATTTGTTAGCAAAAATACATCATCCAATTCAATATGTTTTTGATTTTCCTGAACCTCTCTCTTGAGGACCTAATTTCATCCCAATACTTGTATAACATATTCTTTTGTTTCCGAACAGCTTTTTAGAAGAATAGCCTGTATTGAAAGCATTTTGATGCATTCAAAAATGCTAAACAGTCAAGCTGGCTTAATGGGAAAATCAAATTAGGGACTTTGTTAAGGCTAGTCAAAACGGAGTTACATATCCAAATTGAAATTGTCAAGCTTATAATTAAATTGAGAAGGTGGCTCCACTTTGAATATGAAAAGTTATTCCAAAGGGCCAACGATAGGATTCACATAGTAAGTTTGTCCTTTGCCAACTCTCCATTAGAACATGACAACAGAAAAGGACAACTTAAGTTGAAAGGGGAGAAAATCAATGCATGGAATAACTAAAGAAATTTAACACTACTGAGACAGTCAGACATAAAATGAAATATGACATTTATTTGGTTGTAATATTGTCCTGTCAAAAAGCATTTTCAAAGCTAATTTTTTTTTTCTAAAGCACATCTTCTAGGCCAAAAATATTATGCATCAATTTAAAAGGAAATAATCACAGGGGCACCTGGGTGGCTCAATCAGCTAAGCTTCTGACTTCGGCTAAGGTCATCATCTTGTGGTTCATGAATTTAAGCCCTGTGTCGGGCTCTGTGCTGACAGCTCAGAGTCTGGAACCTGCTTCAGATTCTGTGTCTCCCTCTCTCTCTGCCCCTCTCCCACTCTCTCTCTCTCTCTTTCTCTCTCTTTCTCTCAAAAAATAAACATTTAAAGAAAAAGGAAATAATCACAAACATAACACCAATTGAGGTGGCTACTCAGAATGCCTTTTAATGCTATTTGAAATATCTTGTTATAAAAATATGGTTGGGAATACTAATGATTAGCTATCCTGCAACCATGTTGACTTAAAGGTAAATGCTTAGCTGAAGAACTAATTTTCTATAACGATTACAGCCCGGGCACTAGTTCCACAAATTCAGAACAATTAGTATATTTTTTCCTAAGTAGAGCTAGCAGGAGTGGGCAGGGTTTGGCATGGTTCTCTCAACATCCAGTGTTTCAACCTGTGCTTTCTCTTCTCTGCAGCATCAGACAGGGCACTGAGGTCTGCCCTGTCCATTGACATCTACTGAGAGAATTCAACCTGACATTTTGATCATGGCTGCTAGAAATCTGGGCTGAGAGCAAGGAAATGCCAGCCTTCGCCCTAGATCCTACACTCATCTCATGCATGACCAAAGGTAAGGAAAAACTAGGTTGTGTGAAGCTAAAAATCTAAACGGCATCAGTTTTCCAATTCATGCAAGGACTTCTAGTCCACAGATCTTTTCACATTCCTACTATTTTTCAAATCTCTCTTGATCATCCTTCTACCATTTTAATCCCTCTATTGGACCCAACTAGTATTTCGTAGCTCATTTCTCTCTGCTACAAACATCTAGTAGAAGAGAATTGTCTATGTCCCTAGCACTGATCCATAGGTGGCTCTCTAGTACTTCTGGAAAATTCCCTCCTTGGGCAAATGAGTTTCTAGATAAGTCGACAGACACCAGCCTGGAGCTGACATAGCTGTGCTATGTCCTCAGCCAATTAGTGACTCATTGTACCCAAACACTGTTTCAAACGTCTACTCTCATCAAACTTTTAGCACTTCATATTCTAACTTGCTCTGCAGAATATTTCACTTAAAATAATATAAAACAAATAAGCAAGGAAGCAAACAATAGCAACAATGAATCAGAAACAAAAATAGAAGCAGCAAAATGAACCTGCTTGAATTTGACCTTTATTCTTAGCAATTTCCGTTAAAATAAAAGAATGATCTCTTTTTCTGCTGATAACCAATACTTCTCACTCTGCTCTAGATTTTATTTCTTCCTGCTTTCTTGGCAACTGTGCACAATTATTAATTCATTAATTCTTTTATACTACTGCATCTTTATCCTGTTCCTTTTTATGGACAGTTTCACTGTAGTATTTAATGTTCATAAAATCCTATCTTAAAATGCAGCCTTTTAAAGGTTTGCTATACTCTCTGATGCTATTTTCCTCACTTCTCAAGCAATTTCTTATTTTCATATGAATAATTTTTCTTTTTTCTAATAGATGTTGATATATAATATATATTATGCATAATTAAACATATTGTGCACAATCTAGATTAAATATATACATATGTATACATATATACATATATAAGTATATAATACTTATACGTAATATCGATATTGATGTATTTGTTAAATATAATTATATATACTTTAAATATACTTATATACAATATATATTCTCTAATATATATGTTAAATATATAACATTTATATTAAATAATTCAATATAGAACCTTGTATATCTGGCTTCTTTCAATCAAATTTCATTTATAAGGTCAATTAATTCTCATTCTGATATACTACATAAAAACATCATAGCTTATTTATCCATTCTACTGTTGATGGACTTTAAGGTAGTTTAGGGCTATTATGAATAGCAATTTATGAATACTCTGTTACATGTATTTTGATGAACCAATATATGAATTTTTGTGGGTATATACCTGAGACCACAATTAGAGAATCATAGAAATACACATGTTCAGTTTTATTGGATATTTTCACATAAAAAGTGGAAGTACTCCTGCAAATTTATACTTTTACCAGCATGATAGTTCCAATTGCTCTATATTATCACTTACACTTTTTCCTCCTATTTTTCTCCTTAGCCATTTTGGCAGGTTTATAGTTGAGATTTCAACTGGCACTTCACTGATAACTAATGATAACTATAACTTCACTGATAACTGATAACTATACTGTCCTCTGTTTATATTATCCTGCATCTGGAGACCTTGCAAAATTCACTTAATTATTCTTTTATATTTTTCTAGATTCTTTTGGTTTTCTATGTATACAAGCATGTCATCTATAAATACTAACAATTACATGTCTTCTTTTTGCTTATTTTGTCTTTTTTTTTCTTTTGTATTATTCCACTAGGTAGAACTACCAGTGAGAAGTGGTGATTACAGGTGTCTTTGATTCATCTTCTACCTCAGGGAGAATGTTTCCCATTTTTTTTTAAATGTTTATTTATTTTTGAGACAGAGAGAGATAGAGCATGAACAGGGGAGGGGCAGAGAGAGAGGGAGACACAGAATCGAAAACAGGCTCCAGGCTCTGAGCTGTCAGCACAGAGCCGGATGCGGGGCTCGAACTCACGAACCGTGAGATCATGACCTGAGCCGAAGTCGGACGCTTAACCGACCGAGCCACCCAGGAGCCCCATCATTTTTTATCACTTATTACTTAGTTGCCTAATGGATGAGGTGTTTATTTTATTATTATTTTTTACTTTTCTAGTAAGAGAGGATTTCTTATTTTTCTTTTTATTACTGATTTCTCACATAACATACTATTGTAAATGGAGAACAAACTGAATGGCTTCAGAAATTTAGTATTTGTTTAGGCCTTTTTATGACCCAACATATGCTTAAACTCGGTATGTTCCAGGTACACAAGAAAAGAATGTAAATTTCAGTATTGTTAAACCAATATTGTGTTATGTCAGCAAGTTTCCATGAGCCTCTTATCAATCAAGCCTGGAATTCCTATCCCAGCTATCAAGCAACCACTGATCTGCTTTGTATCACTACAGATTCGATGTAACTTTTCTAGAGTTGCATGTAAATAGAATTCTAAAGTATGTCTTTTTCTGTGTTTTGCCTATTACACTCAGCACTATATTTGTAAGCTTTAACCCATATTGCTACATGTATCATGGAGTCTATTCTGTTTATTATCGAGGAATATTAAATTTTATATGTATACCACAACAAATCCATTTGATTTGTTAACAGTTTTATTATTATTATTATTATTATTATTAGAGCACACACAAGTCGGGGAGAGGGACAGTGGGAGAGAGAGAGAGAAAGAGAGACAGAGAGAGAAAGGGAGAGAGAGAGAGAGGGAGAGAATTCCAAGCAGGCTCCATGTTCAGAGCAGGACTCAATCCCATGACCCTGGGATCATGACTTGAGCTGAAATCAAGAGTCAGACACTTAACTGACTGAGTGAACCAGGCGCCCCAACAATCTTTTATTATTATAAATAAAGCTGCTATGGCCATTCTTGCACTATTTCATAGCTTAAGTTTTTATTTCTCTTGGGAAAATATCTAGAAGTAAAACTGCTATGTTGTATTTTAAGTGTATGTTTAACTTCCTAAGAAATTATCAAACTGTTGACCAAAGCCATTTTCCTGTTTTCAATTCCCACCAGCAATGATAGGGGAGTTACAAATTACTCTACCTCCTTCGCTGTACTTTGTAATTTCTATCTTTTTAAATTTTAGACATTCTAATGAGTATAAAGTGAAATGTAATGTCACTGTGTTTTCTGTTTGCTTTTCTCTATTAATTATATTGGGGATATGTTAGGGTACTTGATAACATTCACATTTTTTTCTTTAATGAAATATCTGTTAAATATTTTTGCCTTAGTTTCTTTCTATTCAATTTTAGTGTTCTTTATATATTCTACATTAAGTCCTGTGTCAAATATATGAAATACAAATATTTTCTCCCAGTCTGCAATTTTTCTTTTCATTTTCTTAACTGAGTCTTTCAAAAAGCTCAGGTTTAAAATTTGGTAAAGTCCAATAATCAGTTTTTTTTCCCTTTATGGTTAATAACTTATTTTCCTGTCCAAAAATGTTTGGCTACCACAAATTTACCAAAATTTTCTTTTATGTTTTCTTCTAGATTTTTGAAGTGCTAGATTTATGTGTAAGGTTATGGCCAACTTTGTATTGAATTTTGTTTGTGGAGTGATGTAATACACTTTTTTTTTTCATATGGATATCCAGTTCTTCAAGCACCATTTGGTGAAAATCTTTTTCTCTTCTTTTTTAAGCTATCTTGAAACCACTGTCAAATTAAATTGACCATATATGTATAGGTCTATTTCTGGACTTTCAATTTATTTCCATATCTATTTTCTGTCTTTACACCAGTACCATACATTTTGAATATTATAACTTTATATCAAGTTTTGAAATAAAATACATTTTATATATATATATATATATATATATATATATATATATATACATTTTAACAATTGATTTGACTGTTTTCAGTCATTTGGATTCCTATATAATTTATAGAATCAGCTTCATAAATTTTACAAAAATGTCTGTGGAGATATCAATTATGATTATGTTTCATATATAGATCAATCTGGATAGAAATCTCAACTTAACAATACTGACTCTCAATCTATGAACATAGTACAGCTCTCCATTTTTAGTGCTTAATATCTCTCAACATGAGTTTGTAGTTTTCAGTTTAAAAATCTTGCATATATGATAATAAATTTTCCCTTCATATTTCATTTTTGATGTTACTACAAAATTTATGTTGAAATTTTATTCTTTGATTTTTCATTGTTAATATATAGAAATACAATTCTTTTTTTGTTTGTTTGTTTTCCTTTGTTTTGTTTGTATTTTGGTCTTGTTTCTTGCAACATTTCTGCAGTCCACAAATTGTTTCCAGGAAGAAATCTGGGATGTAGTTAATCTGGGATGTTTTTTCCCTTCTCTCAGGACTTACAGTCTTCTAACACTTATTTTCCAGTATCTATCTGAAAATAGGAAAATAGTTGTAATATATATTTCATTCAGTATTGTAGTTGTTTAGGGTATCAAGTAAAGCCCAGTCTCAGTTACTACAATATGGTAAGAAGCAAAGTCGAGTTTTGTCAAATTTTTTAAAGTATATACATTTTACATTATAGTTTTGGGTTCATAGAGATTTATAATTATGCTACAGTCTTCTTAAAAAGACGTCTTCATCACTATGAAATCCTCTTCTTCATGTGTAGTAATTATGTCTTGATTTCTACTCTATCAACAGCCTTTTGATGAGTGTTTGAAAAGCACATCTCTTTTTTAAATCTTTTACTTTCTACTTTTATTCATCCTTACATTTAATATATGTTTCTTTTTTAAGTATTGTATGGTGTTTTCCTATTCTAGTTTAGAAATTGTAGTCCTTTACTGGCTCCTTCATTCACCTATTATGTAAAATAATTACTAAGTCAGGTTATGTTTATAACTATGTTACTATTCATATTTTATTTGACATATTTATGTATTATTTATCTTTATCATTCTTGTTTCTTTTGGGCTAATGAAATATTTTATATTTTTCTATTTTCCCTCTTTAGTACCTCCTCAGTTCATATTTTCACTACTTTAGTTAGTCTAAAGATGAAAACATCCTTTGGTTTACTAAGGTTTAATATAAAGTGTTACTTTTATCATTCTTCTGTAATACTAGCATATAGAAAATTCGAATTCCCCTTACTCATTTCAATTTTTATAATATTGTCATCCTGAATTTTACTTCTAAACATATCTTAAACTCAATATGGCAATTGTAATTTACTTTGTACAGTCAGAATTTATTTTTATTTTCTCACATATGTACAGTTTTCCCCTTGCATTTCCATGTTTCCATTTTAAAAACTATCATTCTACATACAAAATTACCTTTAGTATTTCTTTTTTAAATGACCTGATGGTGTGAAGTTCCAACAGTTTTTATTTTTCTTAAAGGATCTTCATTTTAGACTTATTTCTAAAGTATATTATTCTTAATAGAATTCTAGACTGGCATTTGTTTTCTTCCACCTTAAAGAAATCATTCCATTTTCTTCAAGATTCCATAATTTCTTTTGCGAAGGCAGTTATAAGTTTTCATGAATTTGCTTTGAAGAAAACAGGTCTTTCCTCTCTGGTTGCTTTTAAGATACTAGCTGACTTCTTTTTCATCAGCAGTTTGACTACGATGTACCTTGTTGTCAGATTTTTTTCTTTCACATCTTGGTTTGGATCCACTGAGCTTCTTGAATTTGTGAGTTGATCTGGTCAATTAGGGAAAATTCTAGGCAATTTTTTCCTTGAATATTGCTTTTGTTTCCTTTTGTTTGTTTGTTTGTTTGTTTTTGTTTTTTGGTGGGGTAGGTCCAAATACAGCCATGTTAAATATTTCGTGCTTATTCTAAATGTCTCTTATCTGGCTTTTCTAGTTGCTGTTGGTGAAGCATACTTATACTTGGAGCATACTTATACTTCAGTATAAGTCCACTCATGAATTTCCAAGGTTACGATTACCATTAACTTGCTAAAGATTATGGTTCTCAAAATTTCATCATCTGAGCTCTAAAATTCCTTACCTTAACCAAGAAACATCAACCAGTCAACTGCCTAAGCAAAAAACAAAAATCACCTTGACTCATCATTTTCCTTCACCAATCACCTCTAGTCCATGACCACAGCCCTCATCTAATCCTTAAAATGTCTTTGCTTCTCTACAATAACCACCCTAGAGCAGGTCGTTATCTTTAACTTGGACAACTGCAATATGTTTCTGGGCTCCACCTTTGTATTCTCCCTCTTCTCTGGTCCATTTTCTACAATAATGCAAAAATTACCTCTCAAAAAATTCCATTCATTTTACATTGATTTTACATTGGACTTTACATTGGGTTTACATTGGTCTTTAAAATTTGTCTTCATTTTAAACTTTTTGTTACAAGTTACAAAGTTTTAACTAATCTAAGTCTCATTCTGCTTAATCAATTTTATTTTGCTTTTATATTATGTATCCCAGCCATAAAATGAAACTAAACTAGATTGAAATATTTTAGCTTCTAAATACGCCACCAATTTTTCTCACCCCCAAGCCTGTTCAGAATCCATTTCATTTGCTTGGAAATAACCTCTTCTCTTTTCATCAGAGAGACTCTCCTTTTCCCATTAGGTTTAACATTAATATCATTTTTTCAGGGAAGCAGTCAATGATACCTGGAGTAATCACCTTTTTATATGTTGTTACAGCAATCCGTATTTCATCTAATATTAGAGTCATCATAAGGCAATAAGATCCATGTAGAAAACATAATACTGTCTTCCTCATCCTGTCTAATTGCTTGAGACAAACTATAGGAGATACTTGCCATGCAAATAAATTAGTTGAAGTAATATTTATATAAGCTGTGGAGCTGTAAGTAAAGAAACTATATGCAAAAGTTTTCCAAAGATAGACACTCTTTCACTTATCCATTTTTATTCCACCCCAAAACAATATTTCCCATATGTACCATATGCAAGCTCCATAAAAGAAAGTTTTTAGCATCTAGGAATGGGACAAAATCCTTAATCTAATCATGCTTCTCATTATTTATTTTGCTTAATTAATTGATTTAAATTCAAGTTAGTAAAATACAGTGTTGTATTAGTTTTAAGAGTAGAACCCAGTGATTCACCACCTACATACAACACCCAGTGCTCATCCCCAAAAGTGCCCTCCTTAATGCCTATCACCCATTTAACCTAACATACCCACCTACCCCTCTAGCAACCCTCAGTTTGTTCTCTGTATTTAAGGGTCTCTGATGGTATACTCTCCTGTTTTTCTCTTATTTTTCCTTCCCTTCTTCTATGTTCATCTGTTGTGTTTCTTAAATTCCACATATGAATGAAATCATATATTTGCCTTTCTCTTACTCAATTAATTCTCTTAGCATAATACATTTTAGTTCCATCCACAGTATTGCAAATGGTAAGATTTCATTCTTTTTGATGACTATTATCCCATTGTGTGTGTGTGTGTGTGTGTATATATATATATATATATATATATATATATATATCTCACATCTTTTAATCTATTTATCAGTCAATAAACATTTGGGTTTTTTCCATACTTTGGTTGATCACTATTTATGTTTAAAACTCTAAACATGAATCTGTTGAAAGACATACTTGTCAGAGAACTCAAAATTCCCACATTTAGATTAATATTACTCTAAATAATTTTATTGTAATATATCAATAAGTAATTCATCTATTAGCTCAAAAATAAAACATTGGTTTTATAGTAGACAATGTATGTTTGAACCCTAATTCTGACAGACCTTAAATATATAGCCTGAGAAGAAATTAATTAGCTTCTCTGAGTTTTTGTTGCCTTTCAGTGTAATTATAATAAAAATACATTTTGGAGTTGGTTTTTAAGAGTAAGTGTAATAGCATTTATAACACACTAAGGTAGGATTTTACATATACATGTACACATGTGCATAATTAAGGTATGGCTTTTATAGGTTTTTAAAATGACCTGGCAAATAATACGACAGAATTTGGAGACTGATGGAACAAAACTGAAGACAAATTCTACCCATGTTTGAAAATCCAGGAAGAGCAGAAGAAAATTTGTTTTTTGTTTGTTTGCTTTAATATATTTTGAGAGAGAGAGAGAGAGAGAGAGAGAGAGAGCATGAGCAGGGGAGGGGCTGAGAGAGAGAGGGGGAGAGAGAGAATCTTAAGCAGGCTCCACGCTCAGTGCAGAGCCTGACAAGGGGCTCAATGTCGTGAGGCATGAGATTGTACTGAACTAAAACCAAGAGTTGGACGCTTGACTGACTGAGTCACTCAGGCACCCCCAAAAGAACATTTTTTGACAAGAGGTGAAGAGACAAGTATTATAGCTCTTTCTCATCCCAACACACACACACACACACACACACACACACACACCATCTTTCTCAAATTAGCATGAGGCCAGTTCCATTTATTACAATCCTTTAAGTGAAAGTATCATTCAGGGTGCGGTGAGGAAAACAGAAACTATTCCAGGTGTTTCAAACATAAAATGTAATACAGGAGCTTGATTATTATGAGGTAATCCTCAATTCAACAGCAGCAGCATGAACTGTTAGTATTCCTTGTACTAAAAGAAATAAAAAAGATGAAGCCATGAAAGTAGCTCACACACCAAAAGTAGATTATGGCTTGCCAAGAGTCTGCAAATTGTCTCCCATTGCTTAAACTGAGTTCTAAATGCATAGTCAAAATCTCTTTGGTGAAGAAAGGTTCTGAGAACAATAGTAACCATAACTAGCAAGATGAGATATTTTTCTTGAGCAAACTTGTCTCCCCAATTACAACATGCCATGGTTTCATTCATACAATTTCATACTCCTTACCTTTTCGTTTCTGTGAGTATAATATATTGTGTGTGTTAAAAGGAAGTTCATATGTCTGCGCTCTAATTTAATCAAAGAACTATCATTCAAACAAAGTCAAGTAGTTATTTTTCTCTACCTCTATTCTTTTTTTTTTTTTTTGGTAAGTAGCATTTTCTTTTATTTTTCCTCAATAGCTTTCTTTCAAGTTTTTTTTTTATTTTTTATTTTTTATTTATTTATTTTTCAATATATGAAATTTACTGTCAAATTGTTTTCCATACAACACCCAGTGCTCATCCCAAAAGGTGCCCTCCTCAATACCCATCACCCACCCTGCCCTCCCTCCCACCCCCCCATCAACCCTCAGTTTGTTCTCAGTTTTTAAGAGTCTCTTATGCTTTGGCTCTCTCCCACTCTAACCTCTTTTTTTTTTTCCTCCTTCCCCTCCTCCATGGGTTTCTGTTAAGTTTCTCAGGATCCACATAAGAGTGAAAACATATGGTATCTGTCTTTCTCTGTATGGCTTATTTCTCTTAGCATCACACTCTCCAGTTCCATCCACGTTGCTACAAAGGGCCATATTTCGTTCTTTCTCATTGCCATGTAGTACTCCATTGTGTATATAAACCACAATTTCTTTATCCATTCGTCAGTTGATGGACATTTAGGCTCTTTCCATAATTTGGCTATTGTTGAGAGTGCTGCTATAAACATTGGGGTACAAGTGCCCCTATGCATCAGTACTCCTGTATCCCTTGGGTAAATTCCTAGCAGTGCTACTGCTGGGTCATAGGGTAGGTCTATTTTTAATTTTCTGAGGAACCTCCACACTGTTTTCCAGAGCGGCTGCACCAGTTTGCATTCCCACCAACAGTGCAAGAGGGTTCCCGTTTCTCCACATCCTCTCCAGCATCTATAGTCTCCTGATTTCTTCATTTTGGCCACTCTGACTGGCGTGAGGTGATATCTGAGTGTGGTTTTGATTTGTATTTCCCTGATAAGGAGCGACGTTGAACATCTTTTCATGTGCCTGTTGGCCATCCGGATGTCTTCTTTAGAGAAGTGTCTATTCATGTTTTCTGCCCATTTCTTCACTGGGTTATTTGCTTTTCGGGTGTGGAGTTTGATGAGCTCTTTATAGATTTTGGATACTAGCCCTTTGTCCGATGTGTCATTTGCAAATATCTTTTCCCATTCCGTTGGTTGCCTTTTAGTTTTGTTGGTTGTTTCCTTTGCTGTGCAGAAGCTTTTTATCTTCATAAGGTCCCAGTAATTCACTTTTGCTTTTAATTCCCTTGCCTTTGGGGATGTGTCGAGTAAGAGATTGCTACGGCTGAGGTCAGAGAGGTCTTTTCCTGCTTTCTCCTCTAGGGTTTTGATGGTTTCCTGTCTCACATTCAGGTCCTTTATCCATTTTGAGTTTATTTTTGTGAATGGTGTGAGAAAGTGGTCTAGTTGCAACCTTCTGCATGTTGCTGTCCAGTTCTCCCAGTACCATTTGTTAAAGAGACTGTCTTTTTTCCATTGGATATTCTTTCCTGCTTTGTCAAAGATGAGTTGGCCATACGTTTGTGGGTCTAGTTCTGGGGTTTCTATTCTATTCCATTGGTCTATGTGTCTGTTTTTGTGTCAATACCATGCTGTCTTGATGATTACAGCTTTGTAGTAGAGGCTAAAGTCTGGGATTGTGATGCCTCCTGCTTTGGTCTTCTTCTTCAAAATTACTTTGGCTATTCGGGGCCTTTTGTGGTTCCATATGAATTTTAGAATTGCTTGTTCTAGTTTCGAGAAGAATGCTGGTGCAATTTTGATTGGGATTGCATTGAATGAGTAGATAGCTTTGGGTAGTATTGACATTTTGACAATATTTATTCTTCCAATCCATGAGCAGGGAATGTCTTTCCATTTCTTTATATCTTCTTCAATTACCTGCATAAGCTTTCTATAGTTTTCAGCCTACAGATCTTTTACATCTTTGGTTAGATTTATTCCTAGGTATTTTATGCTTCTTGGTGCAATTGTGAATGGGATCAGTTTCTTTATTTGTCTTTCTGTTGCTTCAAAATCAATGTACAGAAATCAGTTGCATTCTTATACTCTCTACCTCTATTCTTAGTAAAATAAAATATGGGAGAGTGATTGCTGTTTTAACTCTTATAGCTTTTACATACTTATGATCTTTAATATCCTGTCAAACATGCTTATCCTTCTCCAGAAAAATTCTGGTATTTTGTTAGGAAAATGAAGGCTACAGAAGTAAAAAGTGTTCATAAATAAACTTTAAATTATCACTTATGTACATAAGCATGCACATTGTGTATACTTATATATGGAATGTGGTTTTCTGATTTTAAACAAAATATCAGTTTCCTGATTGTTTTGTTGAAGTACATCTGAAATTCTGCCCCATTTTGCAGGGTTTTTTTGCAACCCAGCTTTTCCAGAGTTTTTGAAGATTTGATCGTGGTTCAACATGACTCTATGAAATATAGCATTGGCTTCTATGCTTTAATTAAAACTTAATTTCACAATCATCTAATAAGTAAGAGCTCTGATAAAAACATGACTAGCTTTTGACAACTGCTACAACAAAATATATGATAAAGCTGCAAGTTTTCTGGACCCTGTGTGCCTTTTTAATATCTTTTGTTTCCCATAGTCTCATTTAGCTGGTACATGTAGGTACTACCCCAGCCCCATGCCTGCTGTGGCCTACAGACATTACAATTATGTACTGTGCCAGTGGTTTAAATCTAGGATAAGCAGCAGCAGTATTAACTGGTATGATTGTTTGATCCACACACTAGAAAGAAAGGGCAGCAGGTAACGAGACAAAACAGTGCTTCAGAAATTATTCCAGAAGTCTGGAGCAACAAAATGCTGTTACCTCAGATGTGAGGCATGGAATACGTCAGGTGTAAAAAAAATGCACCTTAAGGAAAAACAATTAAAGTGTCCTTAAAACGAGTGTCTTCTATTTATTTAAGACTCACAAGCTTTGTATCTGAGAGAATATCAGAGGTTGGGAAAGTGTCCACAGTGGGGAAATACTAGAAAGTTCTCTGCTTGAATTTAGTGTCTTCTCAAATCAGAAATCACTCTGCTCCTGCCTAGAGTGTCTTATAAAATGCAAAACAATCTTCCAGAGTATCTCCATAGATAAGCACAGCTGTCTCCTCGTTGAGGGGATGAAGTTCAAACACATTTCAGAGCAGCTGCATGTTGCCCTCCCAGCTGCTTGGAATGCCGGAAACTTCACTGGCAGCAAGCCCCAACCCAAAGCAGTAGGCATCTAAGCTATCCCCCAGGCACTGGAATTAAGCAGGCAGTAGAAGTAGGAAGCCATATGTGGTTTTTAATCACTGTGATCTTAGCCTCTGTGTTAATTTAAAAAATAAAGCCCACATCGCAAGCAAGGTGGTTCAGTACTCACAAATCAATCAATATGATGCATCATATCAGTAATAAAAATGATAAGAATCATACAATCATTTCAATAGACACAGAAAAAGCATTTGACAAAGTTCAATATCCATTCATGGTAAAAACCCTCAACAAAGTAGGTTGAGAGGGAATATGCCTCAACACAGGAAAGGTCATTTATGAAAATCCCACGGTCAAGATCATCTTTAATGGGAAAAAAACTGAGAGGTTTTCCCTAAGGGCAAGAGCAAGACTGAGATGTTCCTTCTCACCAATTGCATTAAACACAGTCCTGAAAGACCTAGCCACAGCAATCAGTCAACAAAAATACATAAAAGGAATCCAAATTGGTAAAGAAAAGTGAAACTTTTACTACCTGCAATTGACATGATTCTCTCTATAGAAAACCCAAAAGACTCCACCAAAAAATTGCTAGAACCAATACATGAATTCAGTAGTCATAGGATGAAGAATCAAAGTACAGAAATCTGTTGCATTTCTATGCACTAAAATGAATTGGCAGAAATAGAAATTAAGAAAACAATCCCGTTTATGATTGCACCAAAAAATAATAAGATAACCTAGGAATAAACCTAACCAAAGAGGTTAAAGACCTGTACCCTACAAAAACTATAAAACACTGATGAAGGAAATTGAGGGTGACACAAACAAATGGGAAAATATTCCATGCTTATGGATTGGAAGAACAAATATTGATAAAATGACTATGCTACCCAAAGCAATGTACACATTAGTACAATCCCTATCAAAATACCAACAGCATTTTTCATAGAACAAGAACAAAGAATCCTAAAATTTATATGGAATCACAAAAGACTGGGAATAGCCAAGACAATCTTGAAAAAGAAAACCAAAGCTGGACGCATCACAATTCCAGATTTCAAATTATATTATAATGCTGTAGTAATCAAAACAATAGAGTTCTGGCACAAAAATAGACATGTAGATCAATAGAACAGAAGAGGAAATTCAGAAATTAATCCACAATAATATGGTCAATTAATTTTTGACACAGCAGGAAATCATATCCAATGGGGAAAAGACAGTCTCTTCAACAGTGCTGGGAAAACTGGACAGTAATATATGCAAAAGAATGAAACTGGACCACCTTCTTATACCATACACAAAAATAAATTCAAAATGGATAAAAGATCTAAATATGAGAGTTGACACTATCAAAAATCCTAGAAAAGAACACAGGCAGTAAATTCTTTGATATCAGCTGTAACAACTTCTTTCTAGATACGTCTCTTGAGGCAAGGGAAATAAAAGCAAAAATAAACTATTGGGGCTACATCAAAATAAAAAGCTTCTGCACAGTGAAGGGAATAATCTACAAAAATAAAAGGTTGCTTATGGAATGGGAGGAGATATCTGCAAATGACATATCTGATAAAGGGTTAGTTTCCAAAATACATAAAGAATCTATAGAACTCAACACCAAAAAATAAATAAATAATAATCCAATTAAAAATAAGCAGAAGGCATGAAGGGACATTTCTCCAAAAAAAGACAGCCAGATTGCCAGCAGAAACATGAAAAGATGCTCATCATCACTAATCATCAGGGAAATGCAAATAAAAATTACAATGGGATATCACCTTACACCTGTCATAATGGCTAAAGTCGAAACAAGGTTTGGTGAGGATGTGGAGAACTCTTCCACAGCTGGTGGGAATGCAAACTGGTGGAGCCACTGTGGAAAACAATATGGAGGGTCCTCAAAAAGTTAAAAATAGAACGACTTTATGATCCAGCAATTTCACTACTGGGTATTTATCCAAAGAACACAAGAAAACTAATGCAAAGTGATACATGCACCCCTATGCTTATAGCAGCATAATTTACAATAGCCAAGATATGGAAATGGAATAAGTGTCATCAATTGATGACTGGATACAGAAGTTATGGTAGAGAAGACATATGTATGTGTGTATAAATATACACATATACATTTTATATACAATATAAAATGGAATACTACTTGGCGATAAAACAGAATGAAATCTTACCATTTGTAATGGCATGGATGGATCTAGAGAATATAATGCTGGGTGAAATAAGTCAGTCAGAGAAAGACAAATACCACATGATTTTACTCATATGTGGAATTTAAAAAACAAGCAAACAAGCAAAGGGAAAAGAATGAGAGAGAAAAATCAGAATTACCAGGAAAGATTACCAGAGGGGAGGTAGGGGGATGGGCAAAAGAGATCATGGGGATTAAGGAGAGCACTTGTCATGATGAGCACTGGGTGATGTATGAAAATGTTGAATCACAATTGTTCACCTGAAACTAATATAACACTGCATGTTAACTAACTGTAATGAAAATAAAAAGTTTAAAAAAATGAAAAAAAAAAAAAAAAAGCCCACAGGGTCAGTGTTGACTCCATAGGTGTGTGAGTGTGTGTAGGGGGAAGGGAGGAAAGAATAGAGCTGAGTGGTTAAGACTATGGGCTCTGGAGACAAGCTACATGAATTCAGATAAATTCTTTCCCTACGTCTTGGTTTTTTCCTCTGTTAAATGGAAAAGCACAGTCTACCTCATAGGATTGCCATAAGGACAGATTAAATACATAGCACAATGCCCTGTATATACACTGATTCACTAGCACTACTATGACTATCAAGGGCTTGAAAACAACAAACTTTCTTTCCTAATGGTTATTGCAAAAAGCAAAAGAATGAGGAAAGATGAAATTATAATAGTGCCCCTCCATTTTGTACATTTCGGTCAAGTCCACACGCTTACAAATACTATCTAAAATCCTAGTGACAACTCTGTGAGGTAGGTGCCATTTTTCCCATTTATTGAAGAACTGTGATTCAGAGAATTTCAGTGTCTTGTGTGTGGTCACTCAGGCAGTAAGGGATAAGCTGGTATTGAAACCAAATCTACATAACTCCAAATCGTCTGCTCTCAATCATCTAGTGCTCTCAAAAAAAGAGGACATGTTTTATAATTTAGTGAAAAGTCTCTTCTCATTTGGGGTTGAGATCTCCCAGCCCACTCTTCTTATTTTACTTGAACTATTTTGCAGTGAGGTACCTATTCTCTTTGGTTGGGGAGCCTTTCTGTTTTAATCCCTGAACACTCTGTTAATAATCTTCACACAATCTCTGAATGGCATACCCCAGTCTAACTCTTGTCCTGCAGAAACAAGTCCCAAATGTAATTACACAATAACTCTCCTCCTGCATCTTAATTGTAACTACCCAAAAGAAATATTGACTTTTCTGACAGAAATTGTTGAATTTACTGGTAAATCTTTGTACTTATAGACCCTGGTTTTTAAGTGCTTATTAGTCAATATGCCTAACAGTCAATGGGCTGTTATGGTGTGTGTGTGTGTGTGTGTGTGTGTGTGTGTGTGTTGCCCACCTCACATGCCAAGAGATTTCTCTTCTCTCTTTAACCTCACCCTTCAATTTTGAACATTCATAGGTCCACTAAATGTAACAATGTAGTAACAAAACACAGTGGCTACAAAAAAAAGAAGGGGGTTATCCTCTAGATCAAAGCTTTTAACCTAGAGGTCTAGACACACTGTTGCATTTCAATTACTTGTGACATGTGTCACAGGGTCCATAATTTGGTGGTAATAATAATAGTTCAAATACTGAAATTTGAGAATGATTTACTGTTTTGCCATAAATTAGAGTTGCATGAAGGTTATCCCTCTAATTATATGCTTTCATTCACTTGCATTCTGATACACTTCCTGGAGTGGGAAAGAAAAGAGGAGAGCTAAAACTAGTTTCCTAGTAATCAAGCTATTAGCCCACTTTATCAATACAGTGTTCAGTGAAGTGGCGTTAGAAATATGTTCTGCATGTGAATTTGTGTCATTGCAGAAAAAAAAAAAGAAAAGGAAAGTCTGAGATATTCTCCTTTAGGAATTGAAACGATGTATTGGTTCATTTTCCACAGTGATTTCTATGGCAGACATTAGGAGCTGAATGTCCCATAGCCATTTTCCCATTCTTTCTTGATAACTAAATCCTAAATTTATTCAGGCAGAAATTTACCCAGCCTTGAGGGATGAATCATGATTGGTCTATTATCCTTTATAAATGATTGCTCTAGGCGTGTTTCACATGATCTAGTCTTGACCAATAGGGTAGGGGAAATTCTGCTGGGGTGATTCTGGAAAAGATTCTTTTCTTTAATAAAAGATCATGTCATAGAAAGGGAAATCTCATTCTTTGCTTCTTAAAAAGTAGTTGTGTAAACACTTGAAATCTGGCTGCTGCATCTATACTGAGATTACAAGAGCACACAACAAGATATAGACGATGATAGAGGGAAGTATGGAAAGAATCCAAGTTTAATAATATCATTAAACCTTGGAACAACCATTATCTGGGATGCTTGTTATGGTTTAAATCATTGATAGTAAATTTTGTTACTTGCAATTAACAGCATGCTTCCTTTCAAATTCTATTGCCAATTTTCTATGCCCAGCCTAAAATAGTTCAGAGGAAGATGATGTCATCAGTCTTGTAGCTTGTATTCCACATGCCAACCATCTTGGAAAATTTGGTTGCAGCTATTTTCCTCTAGCACTATTTGTTCAAGAACATACAGGGGTGCCTGGATGGCTCAGATGGTTAAGTGTCTGACTTCAGCTCAGGTCATGATCTCACAATTCCTGGTTTTGAGCCCTGCATCAGGCTCTGTGTTAACAGCTCAGAGCCTGGAGCCTGTGTCAGATTCTGTGTCTCCCTCTTTTTCTGCCTTTTCCCCACTCACAGTCTGTCTCTCTCTGAAAAATAAACGTTAAAAAATTAAAAAACAAAACAAAACATACAGACACTCCTTACTATGGGTCTGATACCATGAGTACTATGCTTTGCATTGGCTTCTTATTAATCTCCCAGGTCATATCTTCACTTAAGCATGACCACCCCATTTGCTATTACTCACCTACACTTAACTTCACCATGCCTGTGCACTTTGAATCCTAAATTATTTTACCTATGGAACTACACCATACTTACTCAATTCATTTCTATGTCTACCTCCAAAATCCAGGTTTTAAGGTAAAATAATCTACTATCTCAACGAAAACTGTGGCTGTATGTATGATCAAATCAGCAAGATATTCTGATATTGTTCAACAATACTCTGAAAAAGAGACATAAAAAACATGGGCAGAGAAGTCACAGAAAAATGAGAGGATAACATTCTGGAAGAATGGACAGACATCAAGGTATAAATGCCTTTGAGGGACAAAGGCAAGCTCACTTAGGAATGAAACATCTTAGGTAGCAAGAGGTCAGAATTTTCACCTTTGGAAAACATTGACTGGGCATCTGGAAAAGATAAGTAGTCATTCATTTTAGGGAACTGTGTTACTTTTTAGAGCAAGGACTGGACCCTAGCCCTGCAGAACTGAAGATCTCACTACTTAATAGAACCACAGCATCACCGAGAGAGAAGAGTTGGCCAACTAGAGAAGTAGCAATGCTGGAAGACTTATACTTGTTTTGAACATATATGACTACACTTCCTGTACACTCCCATAAGAACTGAAGTTACAAGAGTTGTGAAAGACAGTGGAATTTGAGTTATTTCTGTCAATGTAACACTATATGTATGACACTTAGTTATTAAGGCCTAGGAAATGTTGGGCTACAACACTAATCTTTTGTCTTAAGAAGGTATCTTTGAACCTATCCTCAATTCTTCAGAAAATATGCAATTTAGTATATGTGCTGCCGAAGCGAGCACAAGAAAATATGCAATTTAAAGGAAGAATAAAAACTTTGTTTTGAAAGGAGATGATAAAATATACTTTGCTAGGCTCCCTTTATGTTCAGGATTCTCAGGAATGAATCTACCAATTCCACAGAGATAATCTGTTCAAACTTGTATTTGTATTTTCTTTGTTTCATGATTCTGCTTAGGATCATGTCATATTTCTTAATTTTTCTCTTATAAGATATCTGGTAATTATGTCTGATTGTGTTCATTTGTTTGAATTAAGCAGAAGTGACAAGGTAGCTGATCCTGTACCAGAAATTTGGCAAACTGAAAATGCTTATTTTTTTATTTTATAGAATTCTTATTCAAAATCTTATTTCATGGAAGGAAAGTGTCCCTTAACAATGGTACAGATAATGCAGCTCAAGTAATAAGATTAGTTGATTCTAACATTTCATAGCTTTTAATTTTGTCCTTTCATTTAACAAAATGATTCGCTCTATCTCAGGTTCATGGGCAATGTCCATTTCAATTTATGGAAAAGCTTTTGAGCTGTATATAGAAGGCTAGGATATCTCCATTGGGTAAACTTTTATTGGTAATGATACAAACAAGTTATAACTCAGCCTTCACGAATGCCTATTTTATTGGAATTGACAAAGAAGTAAGGTGGGCTGTGGAACAGTAAAGAATTTAGATAATGAAGTTTTATAATAGCAAGGAAAATAAAGTATCAATTCTGCTCCTCTGTCCAGATATCTAACATACCATGGCCCCAGACTTTGCAATTTATTGTCTAAAAGGTTTGTTCACCAGGAAAGACAAATGGCTCTTTCCAGTTGTCTTATAACAACAGTAAAACTTTGTTTAGAGAGTTTACAGCTGGATTTAGAAGGGAGACGACTCTGGTAGTTCAAATCTAGATTGAGACATAGCTAAATATTAATCATAGCTTAATTAATTAAGTATTCTCAACCTATTTAAATTAGCTGTTAGTGTCTGAGATTAATGCAATTAGAGTGCAGGTGTGTACCACCTATTTTCAAATATTTTGGTCAAATAACTATTTCAAATAGTTTGTACATAACAAAGTATAAAACCAAACTTGTTCATGAGCCAATAAACTATTTGTTTTAATATTATGAAAGGGCCTACATGTAGAGATTCCTGATGCCACTAAGCTATCTTAACTTCCTTGCTTCTCTCATTTGGGTCAATAGAAGTCTGCATCATTTCTTGGACCTATCTATGATTTCAATTAACACTCATATGCTGAGGTATTCCATATCCTTTATCTTTAGCTTTGATATGTTTTGGTGGTTCCTTTATCATATTTCCAATTACCTCTTGGACATTTACACACGGATGTACTGTAAGAACTTTAAATGTAACCTATACCTAAATCCCCATATTCTCCCTAGGTAGATCCGCTTAATGGTTAGTGGTGATTAGAAACATATATGTGTGTGTGTGTATATATATAAATATATATATGTGTATATATATATATATATATATTTTTTTTTTTTTTTTAGAAGCAAATAGTCTATTCCTGAAATTTGTCTCTGTCGCTTATTAACTGAGTAATCTTGGATGATGTATTTAATCTCCGTGTGTCTCAATTTTCCCATCTGAAAAATAGGCATAATAATTGTATCTAATAAAGTTCACATGACAAATAAATTATGAATTATATATGTATATGTATACTAAACACTTGAAAGAGTGCCTGGCACATAGTGTGCGCTTAACAGAAATATTTAACTGCCACCACCTCCAAATCTGTGCACACTCTATTCACAGTCACCAAAATGTATTCATTCTATCTCCCAAATCTCTCTTAAATTGAAAACCCCTTCTTAGACTTTACATCCACTTTATTAATTCAATTCAATGTCCATTTATGTGAACCATTGAAATAGGCTCCCAATTGTCCCCCAGAGTTGTCATCCTTTCTTTAGTGCACCTTCCAGGTGAAGATAGAATTATCTTTCTAAAATATAATTCTGATAGTTCCTTTCCTGTTTGATTACCATCAACATAGAAGAATTTTTAAAAAACCCACAGAATTTGTCATGAGTATTGAGCATGCGTTATGCTCAAGTGACTTTGCCAACCTTAGTTTTCTGCAATTCCTTGCTCATAGCATAAAGTACAAAGCATGCCCCCATGCCCTTGTGAATGTTTGCCTCTGTCCCAAGAACTTTTCTTCAATTGATACTTATTCTTCAAGACTCATGAGATTATCCCAGTAATTCTCCAGTAAAATGCTCATGATTTTCTCTGTTCCATTCTCCCTTTTTGGGTAGAAAATAGCATTAATTTCTTTCTGCTCCCTACTTGCACCTACCCCAGGAAACTGCTATTTACCTGCCCTCCTCGTCACTGAGAAAACAGAGATCTAAAACTGAAGACGTAGGACAAACTGAACTTTAATTTTATTTGATTGTTGGCTTACATTTAAGTGGTGATTACATTTTTTAAAAGATTCTAGAAAGATGACTATCATTTCCTTTGATTCCACAGATCTAATAAACCATAACACTTTGCACACATGTTTGCCATGCTACAATAATCAAAATGAGGAATACAAGAGAAATGCCAATTTAATCAAAGCAGGTTCAGATTTTCTGTCCCATATCAAAAGGAAAAACATCTATGGGCTCTTTTGATGCACGTTTAATAGAAAACAAGAACATTTAGAAGAAGGGACGCTGCTGAATAAACTTCTCTACCAAGGATTCTTAAAAGATCTTTAGGGTAAACATGGTCGTTAGCAGTATCAGTAAGAAAACCGTAATGGAAGTAACACAGTTATCCCTGGGGCAAGTTTGAAAAATAAATAATTTCCAAATTTGGTTGGATGTTATATTCTGGAGTATTTGACGCCATTAAAACCAGAATCTGAATGTTGTTTCATTTCCTAACTTCTATACTTAAACATGCTCCCTAAACCACCTGAAACCAAAGCACCTGAGTGAGTCTGCAAGTAACTGAATGTCATCAGGAAAAGAATACATAATTACTTCTGCTCTCCTCAGCAGAGTTTGGTTCTCCATCCTACATCAGAGAGATGATACAAAACATGACTGACATTATGAATCAACTTGTCACATCTATAACCTGAAGCTCTTTATTGGAACTAAGTAGGCTGTAAGATGACTGGATATTGGTAAAGACTTGACAAAAGGAAGTCTGATTTATAGCATTTCTCATCTATGAGCTTTCCAGAGATTTTCATCTAATGTCCTTCCTGGATCCCAGCCCCGAATTTATTTAACCTTTGTGGCAGTGTCCAATCTATCCACGCCTTTCGGGTCCTCATTACCCCAGAACCTGGAACCTGTCCTGTATAGACATGGAGACTGATGAAGCATCACTGCCAGGTACCTCACTGGTTTGGCATTGGGTCTCCTCCCCTGCCAGTGTGTTACTGAGTTAGCCCCTTAGATTCCTCATATTCTCATATTGTGTTCTGACTTCTGATCTATAAGTGGAAGCCAACATAAAATATAGTGGAGAGAACTTCTTAACCACAAGTCAGGAGACTAAATATTCAATGTTAACTTTGATCCTGAATAATTTTATCCTACTTACTTTACTTCTCTGAGCTCAAAGCTTAGTGCAGTATATGGGTTGGACTAAATGATTTGTAAGGTTTCATCCAATTCAATAATACTGAGACTTAATTACTACCTTTTCTTCCAGGTCCTCCAACAGGCACTTGAAAATCATGCCGAGTTGCAACAGCGATTAGATTCCTTTCCTTAAATTCTGTTCTCCTCACACTGACTTCCTTGACATATGCAGCCATCTGCCTGCCCTTATGATATGGACTAAATTGTATCCCCTCAAAATTCCTTTAATTCTAACCCACAATGTGACTGTGTCTGCAGACAGGATCTTAGGATCTTTGGTAATTAAGGCTAAATGAGGGAGTTCTGGTTCTAGATAGTAACATATAGGAGGTTCCTGAACTCACCTCCTCCCATGGACATACAAAATTTACTGCTATTCATGGAGAAACTCTTTCTGAAAGAAATCCAGAAAATAGCTGAGCAATTCCTACACGTCTGGTAAATGAGAAAATACCCAAAACAAAATTGGTAAGAAAGGCTAAGATACATTTTTACCATAAATCCCACTCCAGCACAGGGACATACATCAGAAGAGAACTCACAGCTCATACCTTTCCCATGAGGAATAAAGGTATTGGATCCAATATATAACACCCCATCTTTGATAACATCCCCTTGAGGGATGTTGTGCCAAAACATCTAGCTCTAAAAGCCAGTATGGCTTGCATCCATGAGCCCCACAGACTACAGCCAACAAATAGTTCTTCATGGGCTTTGGAAGACTTGTGGTAACTATCCCCTGCGGCTCAGTGCAGAGAGAGCAGACAGAAACACCTATCTCTCAGTTTTCCTCTGAAAGAAGCCTGTGTGCATACTTTAAAAGTTGCTGCATGAGGGTCAAGCTTCTATTTTAGCACCCATGTAGTGCCATCTCCACATTCTCCATCTGGATCACTCTAAGTCACTGGGGTCCCCCTGGAGGGAGGTTATGCACATGCCTGGCCCCTCAGGCCAGTATTTCAGCATTTGCATCTGAAAAATGTCAAGGGGAAGGTAAAAATGTAGAGCATTTGTGGGGGTTGAAACACAGGTTATTATCCACTTAAAATATACTGGTATACAAAGTGGCAATAAATATATACCTACCAATAATTACTTTCAAGGTAAATAGACCAAATGCTTTGATCAAAAGACATAGGGTGACAAAATGGATAAAAAACAGCAAGCCCACCTATATTCTGCCTACAACAGACTCATTTCGGACCTAAAGACATATGTAGATTGAAAGTGAAGGGATGGAAAAATATTTACCATGCAAGTGGAAGCTGGAGTAGCCATACTGATATAAATTGGGTAAAATAGAAATTAAAACATAGACTATAATAAAGGACAAAGAAAACACTACATAATGATTAATGAAACAACTGAACAAGTAGATATGACAATTGTATTTATGCCTCCAACATGGTAGCACTAAATACATAACACAACTATTTAACAGACATAAGGGAAGAAATCTATATAATACAATAAAAAGAGTAAGGAAATTGAACACTTCACTTACATCAATAGATATATCAACCATCAGAAAATCAACAAAGAAACCATGGCTTTGAAAGACACATTGGGCCAGATGGATATAACAGATATATTCAGAGTATCCCATCCAAAAAAGAGAAGAAAACACATTCTTTTCATGTGCAAATGGGACATTCTCCAGAATAGGTCACATGTTAGACCATAAAACAAGTCTCAACAAATTCAAAATACTAACATCATAGAATGCCTCCTTTCAGACCACAACAGAATAAAATGAGAAATCAAACACAAGAAAATATCTGGAAAGAAAATGAATGCATGAATGCTAAATAATATGCTACTATTTGTTTGTTGTTACTAAACAAATACATGAATGGGTCAGCCAAGAAATCAAATAGGAAATAAAAAAAAATACATGGAGGCAAATGAAAATGAAAATGGTTTGAAATCTTTAGTATACAGCAAAAGCCATTCTAAGAGGAATGATTATAGCAATACAGGTTTACCTCAAGAAGCAAGAAAAAGCTCAAATAAACAACCAAAGCTTACACCTAAAGGAACTAGAAACAAGACCAAACGAAAACCAAAGGTAGCAAGAGGAAGGAAATAATAAAGATTAGAGCAGAAATAAATTAACTAGAAGATTAAAAAATTAAATAAATAAATAAATAAATAAATAATAGAACACATCAATGAAACCAGGAGCTAGTTCTGTGAAATGACCAACAAAATTGATATACCTTTAGTCAGACTCATTTAAAAAGAGAGAGAGAAAAAGAGAGAGAGAGAGGTCTCAAATAAATAAAATCAAAAATTAAGGAAGAGAAATAACACCACAGATCTACAAAGGATCATAAGAAATATAAAAAATTGTATGACAACAAATTGGACCACCTGGAAGAAATGGATATTCCTAGAAACATATAACCTTCCAAAACTGAATCAGGAAGAAATAGAGGATTGAATAAACTGATAACCAGAAAATAAAATGAAACGGTAATCAAAAAACTCCCAACAAACAAAGTCCAGGACCAGATGGTTTCATAGGTAAATTCTACCAAACATTTAACGAATTAATACCTATACCTCTCAAAATATTCCCCAAAAAATAGGAGATAGAGGAAAACTTCCAAATTCATTCTATGAGGCCAGCAACTGCTAACAAAAATATTAGCAAACCAAAACCCAAAGCAATTTGCCCATGTAATGCAATCCATATCAAAATACCAATAGCATTTTCACAGAACTACAACAAAGTAACCTAAAATTTGTGTAAAACCAAAGAAGACCCCAAATAGTCAAAGCTATCTTGAAAAAAAAAAGATTAAAACTGGATGTATCACAATTCTACTTTTCAAGATGTATTACAAAGCTATAGTAACGAAAACAGTATGGTTCTGGCACAAAAACAGACAATTAGATCAATATAATGGGATAGAGAACCCAGAAACAAACCCATGATTTTATGGTCAATCAATCTATGATAAAGGAGGTAAGAATATACATAGGGAAAAAGTCTGTTCAACAAATAGTGTTGGGAAAATCAGACAGAAACATGCAAAAGAACGAAATTGGACCACTTTTTTACACCATACATAAAAATAAACTAAAAATTTATTAAAGACCTAAACGTGAGACCTAAAACCACAAAAATCCTAGAAGAGAGCACAGGCAGTAATTTCTATGACATTAGCCATAGCAACATTTCTCTGGATATATCTCCTCTGGTAAAGGAAACAAAAGCAAAATTAAACTATTGAGACTATACCAAAATAAAAAGCTTTTGCATTGCAAAGAAACTATCAACAAAACAAAAAGGCAAGCTAATGAGTGGGAGATGATATTTGCAAATGATATATCCAATAAAGGGTTAATATCCAAACTATATAAAGAACTTACACAACTCAACATCAAAAACATATAATCTGATTTAAAAATAGTCAGAGGAACAAAGGAGACATTTTTCTGAAGACTTACAGATAGCCAACAGACACAGGAAAAGATGCTCAACATCACTAATTATCAGGAAAATGCAAATCAAAACAACAATGAGATATCACCTCATACCTGTCAGAATAACTAAAATCACAATAACTAAAAACACAAGAAACAAGTGTTGGTGGGAATGTGAAGAAAAAGACACCCTCATGCACTGTTGGGAATGCACACTGGTGCAACCACTGTGGAAACTATTTTGGAGTCACCTCAAATATTAAAAATAGAATTATATATGATCAAGTAATTCTACTCCTGGGTATTTAGTCAAATAAAATGAAAGCGCTAATTTGAAAAGATATATGCACCTCTATGTTTATTGCAGCAATATTTACAATAGCCAAGACATGGAAGCAACCCAATGTCTATCAGTAGATGAATAGGATGTATTCTATACATACAATGGAATATTACACAGTCATAGAAAAGAATGAGATCTTGTTATTTGCAACATGGATGGCTGTAGAAGGGATAATACTAAATGAGATGAGTTAGTCAGAGAAAGACAAACAGAATATGATTTCACTCATATTGGAATTTAAGAAACAAAACAAAGGAAAAAAGAGACAAACAAAAATCAGATTTAAATACAGAGAACAAACTGGTGGTTGCCAGAGGGCAGGTGGGTGGATGATTGGGTGAAATAGGTGAAATGGATTAAGAGTACACAAAAGACTACAAGACACTTACTTCAGCTTTAAGGAAACACACAGACTGATAATGAAAGAATGGGGAAAAAAAGATATTTCATACAAACTGATTCTAAATTAAAGCCTGGGGAAACTATAATTATATAAGACAAAAGAGACTTTAAGCCAAAGACTGTAAAAAGAGACAAGATAGTCATTATATAATGATAAAGTGGTCAATCTAAACAAAAGGATATGGCATTTGTAAATATCTGTGCACTCCACATAGGACAACTAAATACATAAAGCACATATTAACAGACCTGAAGAGAGAAATAGGCAGCTATACAACAATAGAAGGAGATTTCTCTACTACACATTCAATAATGGACAGATCATCAAGATAGAAAATTAAAGAGGAAATGTTAGACTTAAACTACGTTTAGGCCACATGAATTCAAGGACATTTACAGGATGCTTCCTCCAACAGCAGTAGAATACACATTCTTCTCAAGTATACTTGGAACATTATTCAGAACAGATCATATAGTAAGACACAAACAATTCTTAATAAATTTAAGGGGAAATCTTATTAAGCATCTTTTCTAACCCCCATGGTATGAAATTCAAAATCAATCACAAAAGAAAAACTAGAAAATTCACAACTATGTGTAGATTGATATGGACACTCTGAAACAACCAATGGATTGAAAAAGAAATTTCAAAAAACCAAAAAATAAGTTTAAAAATATCTCAAGACATATGAAAATAAAGATACAACATAACAAAACTTATGAGATACAGCAAAAGGAGTTTTAAGAGGGAAGTTTATAGTAATGCATGCCTACATTAAGAAAACAAAATTAAATAACAACCTAACTAAATCTCAAGGCATTTTTTTTTATTTAAAAAAATTTTTTGAGGTTTTTAATTATTTTTGAGGAAGAGACAGAGACAGATCATGAGCAGGAAAGGGGCAGAAAGAGAGGGAGACACAGAATCTGAAGCAGGCTACAGGCTCTGAGCTGTCAGCACAGAACCCAACACAGGGCTGGAACTCATGAACTGCAAGATCATGACCTGAACCAAAGTTGGATGCTTAACCGACTGAGCCACCTCAGTGTCCCAAGACATTATTTTAAAAAGAAAAAACAAAAAAAAAAACAAAAAAAAAACACAAGGCCTAAAGTTAGTAGAAAAAAGAAAATAACAAATTCAGAGTAGAAATAAATTAAAAAGAGCATAAAAAAATAGAAAAGAACAATGAAACTAAGAGCTTGTTATTTGAAAACATAAAATAGGCAAACCTTTAGCTAGACTTACCAAGGAGAAAAAGAGAGGACTCAAATAAATAAAATGAGCCAAGAAACAGGATATATTGCAACTAATACCACACAAATATAATGATTATAAAAGACTACTGTGAATTATATGCCCCAAAACTGGACAACCTAGAATAAATGGGTAAGTTCCTAGAAACATACAACTTATTAAGACTCAATTACGATGAAATAGAAAATCTTAACCGACAAAATACTAGTAAGGAGATTGAATCAGTAGTCAAAAACTTTCTAACAAAGAAACATCCAGGACCAGATGCCTTCACTGGTGAATTTTACCAAACATTTAAAGAAGCATTAATAACAATGCTTCCCAATCTATTCCAAAAATAGAAGAGGAGGAAACATATTCATTTCCTGATACCAAAAGTAGACAATTACAAGAAGAAAAAAAAAATTATAGGCCAGTATCCCTGTTAAATGCAGACGCAAAAATCCTCAACCAAATATTTGCAAACCAAATTAACAGTACATTAAAAGGATCATACTGATCAAGTGCTATTTCTTCCAGGGATTCAAGAATGGTTCAACATCTGATTATCAGTCAATGTGATACACCACATAAGAAAACAAAAGATAAAAATTATATCATCATTTCAATAAATGCTGCAAAAGCATTTGACAAAAATCAACATCCATTAATGATAAAAACTCTCAAAAACTGGGCATTTTGGAAATATACCTCAATATAATAGGCATATGCCAAGTCCACAGCTAACAACATACTCAATGGTAAAAAACAGAAGCTTTCCTGTAAGATCAGGAAAAAGGAAAGAATGCCCACTCCTGTCACTTTTATTCAACACAGTACCAGAATTAACAACCAGAACAACTGGGCAAGAAAAATACATAAAAGTTGCCCAAAGGAAATGAAGAGGTAAAACTGTCTCTATTTGTAGATTACATTATTTCATATAGATAAAATCCTAAAGGCTATACCACAAAACTCTTAGAACTAATACATAATTTCAATGAGGTTATATGGAACAAAATCAATATATACCATTCATGTACACTAGCAGTGAACCCTCAGGAACAGAAACTAAGAAAACAATCTCATTTACAGTTACATCAAAAAGAATAAAATACCCAGAAATAAATTTAACCAAGGAGGTGAAAATATGTACACTGAAAATCATAAGACATCAATGAAAGAAATTGAAGACAAAATTAATAGAAAGATATTCTATACTCATGGATTGGAAAAACTGATATTATTAAAATGCCCACTTACCCAAAGGAATCTACAGATCCAATGTAATCCCTATTAAAAGTTCAATGGCATTTTTCACAGAAATAGAACAAACATTCCTAAAATTTGCATGCAACCACAAAAGACCTCAAATAGCCAAAGCAGTGTTGAAAAAGAAGAAAAAAAAACCTATTCTTCATAGCTGTAGTAATAAAAAAATATGGTATTGTCATAAAAACAGACACCTAGTCAATGGAACAGAAAGCACTCAGAAATAAACCCATGTATATATGGTCAATTAAATTATGAGTGACAAGAATATACAATGGAAAATAATAATTTCTCCAATAAATGGTGGTGGAAATGGACCAATGAAATTGGACCACTACCATACATCATACATAAAAATTAACTCAAAATGGATGACAAAACAAAACAAAACAAGGGAGTATGCTCCCTGACATTGCTTTTAGAAATTATATTTTTAGATTTGACAAAAGCAATAAAAGCAAAAATCAACAAGTGGGACCACATCAAACCAAAAATCTTCTACACATTAAAGGAAATCATCAAAAAAATGAAAATGCAACAAATATAATGGGAGAAAATATTTGCATATCATATATCTGATAAAGGATTACTATCTGACATATATAAAAACTCACATAACTCAATAGCAAAAACTAAAAAACCCAATCAAAAAATCTACAGGGGAACTGAATAGATATTTTTCCAATGAAAATATACAAATGTCCAATGTTGAGTACGTTAAAAGGTTCTCAACATCACTAATCATCAGGGCAATGCAAATCAAAACCACAGTGAATATCACCTCACAACTATTAGAATGGTTATCATCAATAAGCCAAGAGATAGCAAGTGTTAACAAGAATGTAGAACCCCTTGTGCCCTGTTGCTGGGAATTTAAATTTGTTCAGCCTCTATGGAAAACAGTATGGAGGTTTCCAAAATTAAAAATAATACTACCATATGATCTAATAACCCCACACTTCTAAGTATATATTCAAGGGAAATTAAAAAGTTTATCATAGAGATATCTGCACTCCCATGTTTATCACCACGATGTATACTTCAAATATCTTATGATTTCGCCAATTATATCTCAATACAGCTGATTTTTTAAAAGTGTTAAATATGGTAATAAGGGTGGGGTTCTAATCAGAGAGGAATTAGTATTCTAAGAGAAATAGCTCTTCTTCTCTCTTTGTCTCTCTACCATTGAGTACATAGCAAGGAGGCAGCCATCTGCAAGCCAGGAAGACAATTCTCACTACAAGCCAGATCAGAGGGCACCTTGATCTTAGGTATCTCAACCTCCAGAATTGTGAGAAAATAATTTTTATTGTTTAAGCCACCTGATCTATGACATTTTGTTATGGCAGCCCAAGCAGACTAACATCACACATGCTACATGTTCTCCCGATTTAATAGAAATGTTTGGGGCATAATCTTGTATGAATATTCCAACCTCTCCTTATCATTCAGTAGAAACTAACTACATTCTAGTCTAATGTAATTCTATGAGTCTGCATTATCCTGTAACACTGGCTTCCTTGTGTCACCTTTCTAGATTCTCAATGAACAAATCAACTAACAAAACATGACCTACTTATATATACATTAGGTTCTCAAACTACTATTACTGTAGTATAATTTGGATAATATAAACAAGGAAGAATGCACTGGAATGTGATTATTTGATGAAATGAGTTAATGATAACCTTTTTGCTTTAGCAGGATTATTTGCAACAAAATACAGTATGGTGAGGTTTTAGGCAAAAGTAACTTCAACACCAAACCTTTTAATCTTGATCAATAAAGGGACGACATGAAATATCAGGGCATGAAATTGTGTGTTGTTCATGGAAAAAGGGGTCAGCTGGAACTGAGCCACAGGCTTCTTTGATCAAGCAATGTATTTGAGCACTTACTAACTGACAACATTTGTAATTAATAGAATATTCCAACAAAAATGCAAAATATCCACTTCTATTTTATTTACATTTTTCATCCACCTTTATTTTAAAATTAAATTTCAATTTGATGGAACTCAATATTTCTCTTAATGCATAAAGACGATTTCTAAATTGGTAAGAAGGAGGACCTTAAATAATCATTGTGCTGTAAAAATCCAGAATGACCACATGATTAAACATAGAATACATTTGCTTCTTGCAATTCCAAACCATAAGAAATTTGAAAAGTTCATTCAATATTGTTTCACAATAATAGGGAATTTAGCAGCTAGTTATTGAGAGTATTATATTTGATAATATATAGCCCCACATTGGTCTAAAGCATTAATGATCTACAGAGAAGGGACATTTAAAGCTATCAGCCTCACTCCAACATATCAAAAAGGTAGAAAAACATTATTTTACCATGTGTTTTATATATTCATGACCAATATACACTATAGTATACTTTTATGAGTTTTGTTAGGCAACCTATACTGACCTTCTTACAACTTATCACAGAGAATAGATTAGATGAGACTCAGCATAAATGGAATAGTAGTGAAATATTCATTCAGAAAATATGTGAGCGCATTTTACTTAGAGACCTTGGTTGTACATGCACGGGTTTCTAGCAAACACAGAATTTAGATAGCTTCTATCCCTGAAGTGCAACAAAATTTATCGGATTTAAAGATCATAGTTTAGGTATTTCGATTTTATGGCGAAATACTGGCATTCCCAGGTTCTCAGTCAAATTTGAGGATTATAGCCTATTCATAAATCAGTTTATGAAACTTGGAATGTTTTTCAGAAAAGAAAGCACTATTACTCAAGGTAGTATTAAGCTTTCTCTGCTATTCAACCTTTCTTGTTTTACTCATGTAATACATAAAGTATTTAAGTTATGGTTATCATGAATCCCAAAATAATGGTTAGCATTTACTGATTCACTACCATATCCAAAATATTATATCCATTGACACATCTATTTCTCCAAACCAAGAAAATTCCATGTGAGATGTCAATTGAAATACCCATCTTAAAGAAGAGGAAAAGGAGGTTAATTACCTTATCTAAGATCACAAATCTAGTAAAAAAAATTTAGCTAATATTTACACCATTTAAATACATGAATAAACAGTGCTTATAATGTGCTGAACAGAGCTTCACTTATATTTAACTCGCCCCTCCATTTTGGATTAGAAATCTTTATTAAACTGATTCTAATCTTTCCCTGAAGAATGCGATTGTAGTTTGCTCCACCTGATTGAACCTTAATCAAACGCACAGTCCTGAAATGTTCTAAAGATGGTTATGACTTGCACAAATGGGGAGATGCACTTTGGTAAAGTTGCATTTTGGAAAAGCTCAACCCTTGTTTGTGACCTATTTCAAGTTTTAGTGTTTCTGGATCACTTCATTTTAACATGGAATGTTCATTTCATAGAAATTCTTGCCCCAGAACCTCCACCACCTGTTTTCTTTTATTTTGTTTGCTTAGATAGTACAGAAGGAAAAGCATCCTTGACATAGGTGAAGAATCTTTGAAAGTGTGAAAGGACATTTTGCCTCAGTTTCAAAGAAGAGCTTAGTACTTATCTGTTCAATTTTCATTGAAGCGAACTGTTCTTATTATTATTAAAATAAAATTTAGGATAGGATGCGGGACAGGCTCTCTCTCTGGTGGGGTGGAGGGCAGGTGGAGATGTATTAGAGCTTTGGAACAACAGCAAGATTACCACTGCCAGAAGGGTTGAAATAGAAGTATCCATACACATTGGTTTTTCCTTTCTCGTTTCTTTCCTTTCCCCTTACCAATATGTCTTCTGATCTGAACTTCTTCTAAGGAAAAGTAAGAGAATAAAAACTGAAAAGATATTTAGAGCAGGGGAATGTTTCATCACTAAGCTAAAATAAATAATTCATTTACTTTAGGGATACTTAGTTTCCAGAAACAGTGAAATGTATTGGTTAGGAGTGCAAACATTGAATCAAAAGGCCTAAATTTGAAGCTTAGTTCCACACACATTAATTGTGTCATTTCAGAGTCCAGTTACTTAATCTTGCATCAGGATTGATTTGCAATGTTGTGACAATAACAGGGATATTACAAAATTATCCTGAAGATTCAATAAAATAATACATGTAAAGAACTTCAAATACTGCCTGGTACATAGCAAGCCCCAGTAAGAGTTAAACTACTGTCGTTGTAGCTATTGGTAATAATAATATGTTTTAATATGCATTGTATTCTAAATGTTAGGGTGATAAATTTCACACAGAGCTCTGAATGGATCACAACTACACCTATACTCTCAAATATTACTGATGGGATACTCTAATGAGAGACAATGCCATATTCTGAAATGATACAGGAAAAATAGTATCTCCAAATGACCTCACATCAAGCCAACTTGTTGCATGCAGCTAGAGTGCGTGTGCACCATATGCATGGTAGAGTGGCAAAGAACCCTTCTATCAGGGTTTCCATTTATGTTGGCTCATGGACCCACAGACATGAACAATATGGGAGCCCCATAGGTGTAGGCATCATACTTAGGTCCCTACTTTTTGATTCAATTTCTTTATAGAGCGGAAACCTCTTTATAAAGCTATGGGTCAACTTTGGGGTCTAAGAGGGCGAATTCTCCTCCTGGCTTCATCTTGCAATAGGTATGTGAACATGGACAAATTATGAAACTCCATAAGACACAGGTTGTTCATTTGCAAATAGAGATGCTGATACTCACTAGGCAATTAATAACTAAAGAAAATGATGCATATAAAACATGGTGCCTTACTCAGGGCACCTGGGTGGCTCAGTTGGTTGAGCGTCATGATTCTGGATCAGGTCATGATCTCAGGGTTTGTGGGTTCCAGTCCCACATCAGGCTCTTCGCTGATAGCACTCAGAGCTTGCTTGGGATTCTCTCTCTCCTCTCTCTCTGCCCCTCCCCCACGCATGCTCTTGCATGCATTTTCAATCTGTCTCTCAAAATAAAGAAGTAAATTAAAAAAAAATAAAACAAATAAAAACAGTGCCATACATATCGCGAGTCTTTAGCAAGTTACCTGTTCTTATATTATTGTATCAAAACTTTAAATTGAAAAACCAAGCACAAATTTACCTTTTAATAAAACCTAGTGTTTGTATGTACGTACATATGTATTTTTATACTCAGGCAAATGCCCCTGGTATATGTTCTCAGAGACCATTGCTAAAACAAAATCTTTTTTTTTTTTTTTTTTTTTTTACCTGAGGAGACCTTTAAAGTCCGAAATTTTGGCAAGACTAGATCTTCATGTCCTCTTGTATGAATTAGTAGACCATCCCTTCTCAGCTTTCACATCACTTTTCCCAGAACAGACCACAAGAACCCAAATATTTACACTGACCCCTCCAAAGCGGAAACAACCTGGAGTTGTTCTAAAGCGCCGTTCATCACTTTCCCCTTTCTTGTCAGCCCATTCCCGGGCACTTGGTGCCATCAGGCAAAAGTGTGCCATTGATAGCACTGCACCTGGCGTGGCTGGGGCTCCCAGGCAGAGAAGCAGATGTACAATGGACCTATTTGAAAATGATACATTAGAGAAACAGCTCTACAAACAAAATTAGTGAGGCAATACTGAGGATCGCTCTTCCTTCTGTTCCACCATAATTTATCACCCAGAAAAAGAAATTGCCAGGTAAACTGTGCAAGAGCACAATTAAGAGGAGAGGCAAAGTGAAAGGAGTTTTGTAGTGGTGTCCCCTGGATATTGCACAGGGAGAATGCAAACTAAGGCATTCAGCTCGTAAGTCCATGCATATTAAGCCATTTAGCTAGCGTATGGAATGTTTCAGGTTGTCCCAGGGATATAGACAAGCAACTAAATATTGACTCAGCAAGAGCTCAAATGAGAGGTCTAATTAAATTAAACGGTACAAAGGGGAGGCTTGTTTCATAGACTCCAGTAATTGCTTAAGAGACAAAAGAGACCAAATAAAGGTCAAAAAGGTATAGTAATAACCAGGCAGATGTATACAGTGAGCTGTAGGAAGACATGAGTATGGAAATGACCAAAAATTCAAAAGCTATTGTTGGTTCAATTGTGAAAAATGATTGGACGTTGTCACAACCACAGATAATTAGTGGTGTCTTCTAAGTAGTTTGGCACTGACACATGGCATGAATACTTTAGTTTCACTTTTACCTTAATGACTGACTGCAGAAATGCCTTAAGGTAATGCCCTTTGCTTGAAAGAACTTTGCTGAGAGCTCATGGAGGATAGATGGAATGAATACCTTTGAGCCTAAACATGCTGTGTTTCAAATTTCACTCCAGAAAGGAGTGCCAAAGATGTGAATGTCTCCAGTGTACCTGCTTACCTATGGTGGGCCATTTTGGAATACGATGTGGGCAATATGGAATACCATGTACGTGAACAAAAAGACAGATAAGGAAAGACTCTGATTTCACCTTTGTGACCCCCCAAGCCACCAACACTGAATACTGGGGGTGGCAGAGCCCCTCCTGGGTGAGAGGGAGATAGAGGATGGAGGTGATGGAGGAGAAGGAGAAAGAGACAGATCTTCCTTGTCCTTAAGCTCTCTGAGGCTTAGCTTCTCATTTATAAAATGAGACTTTCTTTAGAGCATTTATAAAATGTAACTTCCCTCACAACACTGTTGTGTGTATAAAATGATTAATATGTAGCAAGTATTTAAATGTCTACTTGTTAAGAGCTGGATAAATGCTAGCTATGGTTGTTACCATTACTCTTACTATAATGATCACAGAGGTGAAGAATGAAACCTTGTCCTAGAAAAGTGCCCCATCTGCTCAAAGTGTGAGATATGGACCCTGCGTCTGCTCAATTTTCCATTTCACCCAAGCCTCTGTGCTCCTCTGCTGGCATCTTGGCATTGCATGCATACGCTTTAGGGTTTTAGGGTCAGAGGCCTGGGTTTAAGAACTTGCCCTGCCTCTCACAATAGCTTTGGGATTTTAGAGAAGTTGCTCAACCTGTTTTTCAGTTTGCATATCTATAAAATACTAATAATTTAGCTATCTCATGCTAACTTTTTTTTTTGGTAAGGATTATGAAAGCAAATGCATTTCAGATATTTAATACTCAATTTGATGCACATACACAGACATGTGCATATATCACACACATGATTTGCATATACAAACTAAAAATACACACACACACACACCACTCGTTTTTTTTTAAATTTTTTTAACGTTTTTGATTACTGAGAAAGAGAGAGAGACAGAGCTTGAGCATGGGAGGGGCAGACAGAAGGGGAGACACAGAATATGAAGCAGGCTTCAGGTTCTGAGGTGTCAGCACCGAGCCCAATGCGGGGCTCGAACTCATGAAGCATGAGTGAGATCATGACCTGAGCCAAAGTCAGATGCTTAACCAACTGAGACACCAGACATTCCACACACACGACTCTTTATTCCTTTAACTCTAAATAGAATCTGATTTAGCTTGATGAAACATAGTCCTATCACCTCGTCTCCCAGTCTCTTGTTACTCTCTCTGTCTCCATCTCTCTCACTCGCATTCACACACACACATACACCCACACATGCACACACACAAACTTGCAAACAAAATGTTTATGGGTGTATGTATACTTTCTCACTATTTTTTTGTTTCAAATTTTTTAATGTTTATTCATTTTTGAGAGACAGAGAGAGACAGAGCATGAGCGGGGAAGGGGCAGAGAGAGAAGGAGACACAGAATCTGAAGCAGGCTCCAGGCTCCAAGCTGTCAGCACAGAGCCTGATGCGGGGCTCGAACTCACAGACCACGAGATCATGACCTGAGCCAAAGATGGATGCTCAACCGACTGAGCCACCCAGGCACCCCACTCTCTTCTATTTTTTTTAATCCAAATAGGTCTTTTCTTATTTATTATTAAAACACAACCTTGCATTTTAAGACAATTTATATTTTCAGCTTTTCTCCTCTCCACCTAATCAAATTCTTCCAATTCTTCATTATTTAGCTCAAATTTTCTGTGAAATTTCTCAGAGCACCCAAATGAGAGCATTTCATTTGCTACATATGTCTGGCATTTATTGCCAAATACACTTAGTTGTTTGCTAATTCTGTACTGCTCTTAAACATTTTTGTAACATATTTAACTATTGCACTCCACCCAACATCTTAAAATCCCATGCTATCAGAAACGTTAATCTTGCCAGAATGACTCCTCTGAATTTTGGGGCAGCTGAAGTTCTACTCTATATGGTCATTGAAATTCTGAACATGTGACATTTGTATAAACACTCTAATGTTGAATAAAAATATCTCTCCCAGTCTTTCTGCCAATCTAAGGGCAAAATGTCTCCATTTGCATTTGCAATAAGGAAATTAAAGGCCAAGGAGATTAAAGTATCCATCTGAAAATCTCTTGCATTATGCTAAACACCATTAAGGATAGCCTAAAACTTACTTTGTGCAATGCTTCCATCACTCATCAGCTACATGTGAGCCAAACTCTAACCTTGGTACAGAAGCAACATGATTATTCATCTTCAAAGCCCATTTAAAGCACCACTGCTAAATCAGTAATGGGCAGGGACACCTGGGTGGCTCAGTCAGTTGAGTATCTGACTTCGGCTCAGGTCATGATCTCGCAGTTTGTGGGTTTGAGTCCCAAGGTGGGCTCTGTGCTGACAGCTCGGAGCCTGGAGCCTGCTTCGGATTCTGTGTCTCCCTCTCTCTCTGCCCCTCCCCTGCTCACACTCTGTCTCTCTGTCTCTCAAAAATAAACATTAAAAAGAATTTAAAAATAAATCAGTAATTGGCAATAAGTTGTTTTATGATATGCAAAAAATACCCACTAAAAGGAGAACATTTTCCTAGCTTCTTCCTTTCAACTTAATTTGAAAAAAAAACTACCACCACCACCACCACCACTGGCTAATGAGTACCTGCTAAATGCTAGACACTATGCTAAGCACCTTACATGCAATAGTTTATTCCCTTCTGTAAGGTAATTATTAGCCAGTGAGCAACCTTCCTAGCCTTCCCTTTCCTAGTACGGGGATGATGGAGGCCTCACAGTGAGATTCTAGGAAATAGATAAACCCTGGCTCTGATCATGTAGAGAAAAGCCCTCTACCAACTTGTATTAAACTTAAATATGAGCAGAAAATAAGAACTTGGTTGTCTTAAGTCATTGAGAATCGAAAGCTGTTTGTTATGACAGTAGAACCTAACCTAAGTTGGGTAATTCAGTGTCATTGACCAGAAAAATTGTCTTTAAATGTATTTTTCATTACATTCTCTTTCATGTTATGTGATACATGCTATGCTAAGCTGAGCCTAGACTAAAACTGATTTGTCTTTGTGCAGAAGAGGAGTGGATTTGTATTCCACATCTGGTTGAATGCATAAGTGAAGTTCCTAAAACTTTCAGGAAAAGAATGTAAATTCTGTCATTAGCAATAAGAAATAGTACCGTGTGTGTGTGTGTGTTTGTGCGCGCACACACACATACACACAGTAATTGCTCAATGGTTTCAGTGTATGAGTGCTATATAAGGGGTATGTATCCCTTTGGAAAAAACACAAAACTTGATTGTACAATTCAACCATGAATTGCATGTGATCCCGAGCTTGAATAAAAACCTTCCCAAGACATCTAATATTGCAATGACTTACTTCACTTGTTCCCTTAGAGTTGTCAGAGTGTTATTTTTTTGTGATCAGTTACAATAGAAAAACAGCATTTCCAGATCATATTATCACAAGTTCCTACTGAACAGCTTTCACTAAATTAAGATTTAATGTTGTAAGTTTAGTTGTTATTGAGAGTCAATGTAAGTAAAGTCTGTCTTTTACAGATGCCTAGATTAGGACATTATTGTGTTACCAATTGTTATTGACAAATGTCTATCCTATCACCAAACAATGAAAACTCTATAATACAGTTACTTCTTAATTTCCAGTAAATATACTTAATTGGAGTAGCTATTTAACCAAAGACTTGGCAATGCCTGTTTTTTTCAATTTTTAAAAAATTCTTTAGTGCCTGTATTTATTTTTAGTTTCTGATTCTTATATTTGTCTTGATTTGTGAAGCTGCTACAACTTTTCAAGTGCATGAGCAATACAAATTCTACTTGCAAATTAACAGTTCCTATAATTAATTTTTTGTGCTGTCTTTTCTTTCCAGCTGAATTCCTTGAGAATAAGGACCTATTTACTAATTTCTATATTATTGTTCTGGAGTAGCAAAATGAAAATAAGCATATGTTAGTGTGGAATAACAAAGAACCCTGAAACTAGAAACTACGTTCACATTTTCACTGCATCACTTAATAACCACATGACATTTGGCAAGTTATGTTCTTTTATTAGCCTTAGTTTTCTTGTCAACAAAATGCTACAAGTTTACTTGTAGAAAGGATAAAATAATATACATGAATGTGTCAATAAGAGTGGGGCATTCACCAAAGCAAGCAAATTGTCCTATCACTTTTTTTCCATCAACAAAGAAATGACAGGAAAGGACTCAATGATGCTATCATTTGTCTCTTGAGGAGGTATCTACAGAGAGCCTGAGAGGAGTTTTTGCTATTCCCAGGAGAAGGGTAGGAAAGCAAGAAACATAGGATGGGAGAAGGTGCAGCTAAACAACATTATTAGTCTCAGCCAAAGACCAGTGACAGCCTATCTCCTAGGGGACTGTGAAACCACACAGCAGAGTTCATTCCATCTTGAGGCAAGGAGTCTAGACTTTTGTATGCTCCTCTCCTTCCATCACTGGCTATAGGCTTCTAAGGCATGGAGGTGGCGTGGTGTATAGTCACCCAAACAGAGTGAAGACAATTATCCAGAGACAGGAACCAGAGAGAGGATGACAGCACCAACACTTGCAGGAGCTGGGAGCTGGGTGAATTACCAGGTAAAGACATCTGGCAGGAAGGAGTAACAACATCTGTAACAGCATTATTAGTATTCCCTTAATTCTTACCTTCCCTTAATCCAATAGTTCTCAACCAGGGATGATTCTACACTTGGCAGTGTCTGGAGACATTTTTGGTTAGCACAACTGAGTTGGGGAGGGGCACTGGCATCTAGGGGGTAGAGTCCATGCTAAATACTTACAGTGCACAATATAGCCCCCTACAACAAATAATTATCTTGCCCCAATCCCATATACCAAAGGTGTCAAAGATGTGGAGCTCTGGAGTAAACAAAAACATAGAAGTCAATACATAGTATTTATTATTATTTTTTTTAATTTTTTTTAATGTTTTTATTTATTTTTGAGACAGAGAGAGGCAGAGCATGAGCAGGGGAGGGGCAGAGAGAGAGGGAGACACAGAATCAGAAGCAGGCTCCAGGCTCTGAGCTGTCAGCCCAGAGCCCGACGCGGGGCTCGAACTCACAGACTGTGAGATCATGACCTGAGCCGAAGCCAGACGCTCAACCGACTGAGCCACCCAGGCGCCCCACATAGCATTTATTATTAACAGTTATTGATTTGCTATAATATCATTCAGACTTTACTAATCAAAAGGGGAAAATGTGGATTGCATTAATTTTTCTAGAGAACACACACACACACACACACACACAGAGGAACATTTATCTTGTGAATATAACTAGTATTACTTCATAATATACAACATAATTCAGCATGACCCATGGACTGAAAAGATTACTTTTGCAAATGACATTCATACTGCCATTGCCTTCACCTTCTTTTCATGTCTGCTTTCAGTTCTGCCTTTATCAACACCTTTGGGTAAAGGTAGTTTAACACCAGCACTTTGTTGTCCTAGAATCCTTAGCTCCTTGATTTTTTTCTCTCCCCCCACACCTTTTTCTTTTGTGATTTTTCTCCCTGTCTTCCAACTGAACTCATCAACATCAGAATGTGTGTATCCAGTTCTGCTCTTTTACTTCAGCTGCACTTTCCCTGTTGGGGAATTTAACAGTATCCTATAGCTGCCAAATACATCTTGCTTGCTTTTGTGGCCTGTCTCCCACTTCTATGAAGTTCTGTGGTTTGGGTTGTTTAGCACACAGTAGAATTAATTAACCCCCTTTTTTTCTTTTCTAAGGATTAAAAACAATTAAGCCAATTCTTTCTTCTAAAACAAAAAAAAATTCTCACTAAGTTTTAAATTCTTTGAATATTTTTCCTTTTTAATAATGTGGAGCTATTTGACATACAAATAAAAATACGGCAATTGTTATAAGGAGGAAATTTAATGGTAGAGACTCTCACATCACACATTTTTTCCTTACCCCCCTCTCCTTTTACTTTACCTCTCCTTCTCAACCTTGTGTGTGTGTGTGTGTGTGTGTGTGTGTGCGTGCGTGCGAGTGTGCACATGCACACAGGTGCCTCAGCCAGACATTTTTTCCTCTCCATCTCTTAATTGCACAGATGATCTAATTTCACAAAACAGATCACTGCTGTTCTTTAACAGATATCATGGCAGTCTTAATAAAACCGTATCAAATCAATCCTATAATTATGTGGAAAATGTTACACCATTTTGATACACATCTCACTTTCCTCTGGACCTAAAATTAATAGGAAACTCCTAAAGCATTTGATCTCATTCTCACTAATGCATATTGTTTAAGCAAAATTCTAGAAGCATTCTTTTAAAACAAATCAAAACACAACTTGGTATGTCATGTTATAGTTTGCCAATTGGTGCTTAAAGAAAAATTTTGGATAAAAACTGGGAAGGAAAAGGGACAGTAAGGGATATGAATAAGATCAAAGATTCCAGAAAAAAATGGCGGAATAGGAAACTGACATCTGATATTATGATACATCATTTAGAAACTCTGGAGTCAGCTGAAGGCTTGCAACTTCCAGAAAAAGGCATTATAAGATATTATGATTAATATCTGTCAATTTCAGCTCTTAGCACAATAACAACTATCACCCACCCCTTAGCCACTTGGCAGGCATTGTTCATGTGTTCCTGGAGTGCTTGCATTCAAGTTGTAAAAGTCAGGATGGGGAAAAGAACCCTGTCCTCTAAACATCACTGCTCTGATCACTGATGGCTGCTTCTTCTTTTTATTTAAAAAATAATAATTTTTATTTATTTTTGAGACGGAGAGACAGAGCGTGAGCAGGGGAGGGGCAGAGAGAGAGGGAGACACAGAATCCGAAGCAGGCTCCAGGCTCTGAGCTGTCAGCACAGAGCCTGACACAGGGCTGTAACTCAGGAGCCTTCGAGCTGTGAGATCATGACCTGAGCCGAAGTTGACCACACAACTGATTGAGCCACCCAGGCACCCCAATGATTGCTGCTTCTTATCACAGAAGTGCTGACAAATAGTGGCCACTGTTATTGCACCTCCCCTCATTGTTGCAAGCACTTCCTATTCTGGCTGAAGTGACTTCCAGGGATTTAAAAGTCTGGCACATTTATTTACCCCCTTCATTTTTCTCTCTTTCTTTTTCCTTTTAGAAGACATACATGAACAATTAGGACATTCAAAAGCAACCACATCTACAGATAAAACTAGAAAGTCACTGCATATGCCCAGTGGAAGACACAGGCTCAAAAAAAGACTTGAGTAGACTTCCAGTTTTCTCTTTAGGCTGATCCTTGGCACAGAGTAATTAAAAAGCAAAACTACCCCCCTCACACACACACATGCATACACACACACACACACACACACACACACACAAATCAAAACAAAAAGCAAGCAAATAAATAAACCAACAAACTTTGGAGAAGGATGAAAATCTGATTTCCAGAGTTACCAGATTATTAGATTCAAATGACCAGTTTTCAACAAAAAAGTATATACCATACAAAGAAGCTAATATGTATGTTCCATCAAAGGAAAAAATATGTATATACCAATAGAAATTATCCCTGGCAAAGGCATAATGACAGATCAACTAGACAAAGATTTTAAAACAACAAGTCTTAAACTTGCTCAAAGAACTAAAGGAAGATGTGAAGAAAGTCAAGTAAATGAGGTATGAACAAATTGGAAATATCAATAAAAAGAGAAGAGACCTAAAAAGAAACCAAAAAGAAATCCTGGAATTGAAATAACTAAAATGAATAATTCACTAGAGAGTTTAAAGGCCAGTTTGAGCAGGCAAAAGAAAGAATCTGTGAACTTGAAGATAAGACAGAAAAAAGGAACAAGTCCGAGGAACAAGCAGAAAAATGGACGAAGAAAAATGACCAGAGCCTGAGGGACTTGTGGGATACCATTGAGCCAACCAACACATTTGTTGTGAGAGTCCCAAAAAAAGAGAGAAAGGGGTAGAAAGAATATTTGATTAAATAATAGATGAAAACTTCCCAAATTTGATGAAAGCCATGTATATAAACATCCAAAAAACTTAATGAACTCCCAAGTAGGATGAACTCAAAAAGACTCAAGCCAACCAAGACACATTAAATCAAACTGTGGAAAGCCAAAGACAAAAGAATTTTGAAGTCAACAAAAGGGAAGAAACTTGTCACTTACAGGCAAACCTCAATAAATAATCAGCAGCTTTCTCATGAGAAATTTTGAAGGCCAGAGGGTAGTGACATAATATATTCAAGGTGGTAGAAGGAAAACTGTCCATCAAGAACACTATACCCAGCAAAACTGTCCTTCAAAGTGAAGGAGAAATTAAGATTTCCAGATAAACCAAAGCTAAGAGAGTCCATTGCCCCTAGACCTGCCCTAAAAGAAATGTTAAAGGGAGTCCTGTAGGTTGATATGAAAAGACATTAGATAGTAACTCAAAGTTGTATAAAGAAATAAAGATCTCAGTAAAGGTGAATACATGGGTCATTATAAAAGCTAGTATAATCATAACATTGCTGTGTAGCTCCACGTTTTGTTTCTACATGATTTAAGAAGCTAATACATTTTAAAAAACAATTATTAACCTAAAATTAATATTAATGCAATTTGTTTTTTTAACTACACATTTTGTATTCTACATAATTTTAGATGCTAATACATTAAAAATTTTATTGGTTTATGTTTTTTGGACGCACAATATATGAAGATGTAATTTTGTGACACTGACAACTGAAAGGGGTGGAGGATAGAGTTGTTAAAGGAATAGAATTTGTGTGTGTTGTTGAAGTTCGGCTAGCATAAATTTAAGTTAGAATGTTGTAACTTTAGGATATTAAATATACTCCTCATGGCAATCACAAACAAAACAACAAAGAATATACATGAGAGGAAATGAGAAAGAAATGTACACATCCACTATAAAGAAGAAGACAATCATAAATTCTTAGTTAAAAGAGACCATAGAGCTCAATTAATCCTAAACTTTAGTTTTATTGATAGATGAAGGAATAGACTCAAAGAGATTGATGTCTAGAATCACAACGTGGGTCTTCTAATTTGGCGTCCACCAGTTTCCCTATTACCACACATTGGCTTCTCGTGTTGAAGCTGAAGAGTGCTTCCAGTCAGCGTTTTCCCATATCTCTCAATTAAAACCCTTCCCTATCTCTTGTGACCTGTAGCACCACCCCAGCTGAGTGTACCAATACCACCTCCTGCCCTTTGGCACTAAACCTACTAGAAGGCCATCGGGCTTACTTTCAGTAGCAATAAAGTGAAGAACACAAGATCTAGATTCTGGTCCTGGCTCTACCATTAGGTATCTTCACGATCAGGGCAAGTCTTTGAAAATCCTTGACCTATTTGTTTACAGAGTTACTCTGAGTTAGATATAACATGAATAGATTATTCCAATAGATTGGAATGAATAGATTATTTCCAATGTTCCTTCAAGTGCTATTACACCTGGATGCATAGCACAATCAGAGGCCTCAGGAAAATCTAATCCATTGTGACATTAGATTACCTAGAAACCCAAAGAATTTCTGGGTCTACTTCACTACAATGTAATATAAGAGAACATAACACTCCCCTACTTTTGCTTGTTTTTAAATATATTCTTTGAACTACTAAGATCTATTATTCCATTTGCCTCTTACCTAGCATTAAAAACAAACAGACAAAAAAACACTGTAGAGAGTTAAATTTATTGGCAAAGTGTCTTCTTTCCTCTTTTTACTTTTGCTCCTTGCCCTTCACCCCATTCCTCTCCCCCTTCTTCATTTCCTATATCTTCCTCATTCCATTTCATATACCTCCCAGCTGTTTTTAAAATGTCTGAATACTTCAGTTAATTTTCCAAATCTTTTACTTTTCCCAATTTTCCTGATGACTACCAATGATTGCAGGAGGTTGAGAAAGCTCATTAACTAATTCCCTTAATGTCTTAACGTGGCAAGCACATTAACCTACTAAGTCATTCTGTACTCTATTGCCTGAGTTCTGTAGGCCCTAGTGGCTCTTTTGGTCAATAGCTGTATTGTTGCTTTTCTCTATCGTTCCTAATTGAATGCACACTGCCCCTTGATTTCTGCTACAGCTGAATTGCAGTTGCTTGGCAAATTTTCAATCTTGCTGATCTTTCCCCCCTGACTGATTAGTTTTATTTATTTATCCAATTTTTAAAATTGTGGCTTTGGCACACCTGCCTCAGGGTAAGGGAGTGCAATTAAACACATTAAAGGAAATACAACAAAATGTGGCAATTACATAATTAATCAGTTTTAAGCAGTATAAAAGAATTGTTGGCCTAAAGCATAACATTTGGGGAAAGGGTAGTTTTAACGGTTTAAAACCATTTTAAGTTTTTTCTCCTGAATTTTGTTTTCTGTACGTACAATCTAGATTATAAAAATATTTGTTTCTTTATTGAGACTCCTTTCATAAAGCACAATTGCTTTCCCCACTCGGCACCATGCATAAGGACACTAGAGGAACAATTGATGAAAAATTTATGGGAGTGCCCTTAGGTAACCCAGGTACATTTTAATCTTCTTAGAATTCTATTTTTACTGTATTACTAAATTGGTACATTAATAAGTCAGGGTGGCTATGGAAACTAACCTGCAATAGCATATTTAATTATACAGTTTTGTCATGTTCTGTTATCATTTTTTAAATTAAATTTGTATATACTCCTGCTTTCATTGAGAGAGGATAGCCACTGAAGGCCATGTTGGTTTCATTTTCATGTGACTGAAGGATAAACTGAAGCTGAGTCAGGTTCCATAATCCACCCAGAACGATGTCTAGCATACAATATCTCTGATTCCTACCTCAAATCGCTGCTGTTAACTTCAATTATTTTCTTGTCCAAGAAGTATTGAAAAGTGTCTAAAGACATGGACATATTTACTTACTTCTTTTGCTAAAGTAAAACTGGGGATAGAACATTCAATTCAATCTTAACAGTAAGCTACGCCTCCCATTTTATCAAAATATGGGATCCATCAGCAAGAAGATCCATTCATCTGAATCTGATTGTGTTTACATTTATATCTGCATTAATCTTTATCCCTCAGGAGAAGAGTTCTTTCTCTCCAAACCTAGTACATCTACCTGTTTTCCTAATTCCATTCCCTCTCCCTTACTTAAAATTTTATTCTATCCTTTGTGGTCTTAATTTTTCATAGATCTGTTCTTTACAGCTTCTTCTTACTCTTTACCTAAACATTTACTCAATTACTTCCATTTTAAAAAGTACATAAGTAAAAATGTAAACTGAAAGGAGGAGGAGGTGGAGGAGGATGAGGTGGAGGAGGAGGATGGAGGGTGGGGAGGAGGAGGAAGGGTGGGGGAGGAGAGAGGATTTTTAACAATTACATCTGCCCCTTAAGTCTCTCCCTCTCTCCCTCCCTCCCTTCCTCCCCCTAAGTCTCTCTCTCTCTCTCTCTCTCTCTCTCTCTCTCTCTCTCTCTCCTTCCTTTCAACTACAAACTGCTGGAAAATTTAGGTTTCGCTACCACTTTTTTTTCTGTCACTGCATACTCAGTATTTGGCCCACTATGACCTAATTTTTGCCTTCACCATGTTACTGATACTGCTTTGGAAAAGATATAAAGATACCTTTTCAGTGTAAAACCTGATATGCATATTAAGACTCAGTCAACCTGAATTTTCTGCATTATTTATAATCTTTGGTTACTATCGCTTCAATCATTCAACAATATTCAAGGATCTTATAGTCTAGAGGAGAATATATATTTAAAAAGTAGATAATTATAATAAATGTGAGTACTGATATGATTTTTATCATTGTAGAAGGATATCAAAGAAATTGATAGTTGCCACCCTATATCCATTCTTTCTTAACAAAGAAACAAAACTCAGATTTAACTGGGGGAATCCATGTGAGCACATGAAAACATACACAAAGAAATAGACACATTTTATATTTTCAGCATCTCTTGCAATTATATATAGCCAAATGAGTAAATACTGGCCAATAATAAGTAAGTGAAAGCTTTTGAAGGGGATTAAAAAAAATGTAAGGAATGGAGGCACCTGCGTGGCTCAGTAGATTAAGTGTACGACTCTTGGTTTCTGCTCAAGTCATGATCTCATGGCTCATGGGTTTGAGCCCTATGTTGACCTCTTCACTGTCAATGCAGAACCTGCTTGGGATTCTCTCTCTCACTTTCTCTCTGCCCCTCCTCGGCTCATGCTGTCTTTCTTCCTCTGTCTCTCTAAACAAACTTAAAAAAAATGTCAGGAATGTTTGCTTCTGTTCCTCTTCATTCTTCCTGTCCAGAATATAAAAGCCATAGCTAGAGCCAGAGAAGCTATATTTTGACCTTGATAAAAAATGAAAGCCAGAAGCCAAGAGTAATAAAGTAGGAAAACTAAAGTGTCTGATTCCCTGAAAATTTTGCAAAGCTTCTGTAACAGTCTTGGATTGCCCATTCTCAGACCGTTTTTATGGAGATAGTAAATTCTCAGTTTTATTAAACTGCCACAGCCAAGTCTCCATATTTGACAGAGGCACATTAGAATCACTGGATGTAAAAACAACAACAACAACAACAACAACAACAAACAACAACAGCAAAAAACAATCTGGATCTCTGTCTCAGCTATTTTTTTCTTATTTAACATACTTTCACTGGAGTGGTTTCATCTATGTCTCTTTCATACTTCTCTTCTGAGTTCCAGAATCATATACTCAGCAACTTCTAGACCTTTTTCTTGAATGCCACTTAGTCACTTAAATTCAACAAGTAAAACCCAAGTGAGTTATGTTACCCTTCCTAATCTGCTCTTCCTTCTATATATAGCTTTTGGTTCATGATTCCAGTTTTAACTAAGTAAGCTACCAAATCTCAGAACGTTGGATGTAAGTCTCAATTCTTCCTTCTTCTTCACTTTTATCACTCAATAGATGGACTCTAATCAACCCCTATTTCAGAGTTTTTTCTTGCATGGATCCACCCCTCTCCATTCTTACCCACTATCACCTTAATCCAGGAGTTCACCTTTTTTTTTTTTTTTTTTTTTGTCAAAAAATAGTTTTATTACTGCAATGTGACATCATGGCATAAAGCACTACACCATTGGATGGGACATCCATTTATAGGGGAGCACCCATATGCAGTTATATAGCTTCCCCAATAATCCTTATTACAAACAGCTGCTTAATCTCTTCCTAAAGATTGAATAAAACATTCTTTCTACAAGATACTGAACACTCACTTTAGTTTATTGCAGAGCTTTTCTAAATGGACCTCCTTCTGGCAAGAAGGTATTTCACCTGAACCTACAAATGGGTCTGTGCTTGTCTGATAGTAACCAAAATTCTGGACTCACATCTACCCAACAGCCATGGCACCAAATTTACTGAGCACCCGTACATAGACTAACCCTACATCTCTCAGAGCATTCCTGGAAAAGTTCCACACTCAGAACAAACCCCCACACTCCCCATGGAGGGTAACTGTTCCAGGTTGGAGGAGAGGCTAAAAGAAATTGAACCTGGGGCGCCTGGGTGGCTCAGTGGATTAAGTGACCGACTCTTGATTTCAGCCCAGGTAATGATCTCAGAGTCAGGAGATCAGTCCCCCCCTGTCTGGCAGAGTGCAGAGCCTACTTAAGATTCTCTCTCTCCTTCTCTCTCTGCCCCTCCTCAGCTCGCTCACTCTTTCTCTGTGTGTGTGTAAAATTTGAAAAAAATAAAATAAAATAAAATAAATTGAAGCTAAACTCTTCATCAAGTGTCCAGGGTGACCTTGGGTAGGCCTGCAGACCCTTGGGCTATTCTTTCTGGTGCCCTCACCTATAGGCTGCACCTAAACTATATAGACTGGAGTCCTGAGAACCTGCAGTTTTTGTGCACCTGAGCTTCTACCTGAGCCTGTTGTCCATAGACAAGGAACGCATCAGCAGGCACTGGGGTTCTTTCACTGTGTAGGTTTCTCATTGCCTCAGTAGCCTGCCCTTCCTGTCTGTTCTGGACTGGGGTTCTGCATCTTGAGGCCCAGCTCCAGCTGCTCCACATACCACACTAGTTCCGGGAGGGGGGGGGCATTGGGGGTTGTTGGTGGTGGGGAAGGGGTTTCCACCTAAGCCTCTGTGCTTAGGAGTGTTTCCTCTGCCCCGGGCTTTCCTGAGGCCCTCCCACCTCCGTTCTCCACAGAGGCCCCAATCCGGGTTTTCTTCTTTTGCTTCTTTGAGGCTGCATCGCTTTTATTCTCTTGGACTCCTTTGAAAAACCATTCTGTGGGGCACCTGGGTGGCTCAGTTAAGTGTGTGACTCTTGACTACTGTTCAGATCTTGATCTCAGGGTTTGTGAATTCAAGCCCCACTTTGGGCTTTTGTGCTGACAGTGTAGAGCCTGCTTGGGATTCTCTCTCTCTCCCTGTCTCTTGGCCCATCCCCAGCATGCATGTGCATGTGCTCACTCGCTCTATCTCTCAAGATAAATAAACTTAAAAAATTAAAAAATTAAAAATCATTCCTAACTACTCCTCTCTCTCCCAGCTCTTTGTCTCTCCATCTATTACCACCTTGTCAAAAAGAGTTAATTTCCAAATACGTAGATCTGCTTATGCGCATCTCAAACTTAAAAATTTTCAATTATTCTCAATTTCCTGCAGGGTAAAATTAAAATGTTATAAATGACCCTTTTTAAATAGTCCCTATTCTGTTTGCAGCATCTCTTCTATTCCCCACCAACAGTGCCAAAAACAAATATTTCCAGTCGAATCAGACTGTCGGCTATTTCCATAGACTCCTTCTCTTTCCCAGTTCGTATCTTTTTATTTCATTTATGCCATCTACCTTGAATGCTCTTCCTCTCCCTCCCATGAGTATACATTTGTTTTCTACTTATTCGTTGAGGCCTAAATTAGAGTCAAGCCAGGTATGAGTCTTTCTCTTGCCCATCTGCCACCTCAGTGCAGTTCATTATTCCCTCACCTCTTACTATCTGCTTTTGTGCATACCGCTATTATATAGGTTATTAAATTGTTTTAGAGTCATTTATGCATATATATATGCATCTTTATATGCATCTTTATATATAGGTATGTTTTGTGTATTCTCATTTTGCATGTATTTAATCTTAAAGGAGGCATCCTGTATTCATCTATCTTTCCTCCAGATATTCTATAACATGGAACACAGAGATGCTCAAATCATAGTTGGGGTTTTGGACTAGCTACACTTTTGCTTCCTTCTAAATAAAACATGTAACTTCAGAATAACTGCTTGCAGACAGATGTAAGATTAGCCAGAAAATCATTTTAACTAAATGGTCTATTATGAGAATGAGCTTCACATTCCTTTATGCTATGGATTCATCTTCTTTATCCTAACCCCTAACACCCCAGACCCAGAAAGCACTCTACCTACTTCCTTTTAATCAAATATATTTTCTACATTAATGTTTCATGAACCTGATTTTGAAATGCAAACTTTATTTAGTGAACTTTGGATAATCTAGTTTTGAATAACAAATTCCTGTAATGTTTAATGAGTTTGTCTGCTTTGCAATCATGCTTGTTACTTTTCAAAAGATTTCAGAGAAAAAGGATGACATAGATTAGAGCCTCCTCTCAATTTAAAAAGGAAAGATGACAAGACAAGAACTCAGGGTCACTAAGAGATTAAAGCAAGTGTTCCTAGGAACATGTAAATGAAATGTATTTAAAGTGCTTTCCAGGATCTACCTGCAAGCAGATGGCTGTAAGGTATATAAAAGGGGCATGTAATGTTTCTTTTATCCAGATTTATCTTTTCTAAATGGAAATTATAGGCAAAATGATGACAAAATGCTTTTGGATTTGCAATGCTATTCCTTATTTTATGTAATGACTCAGCTTTTAAATTGTAAATCATGGATTGTAAACTTGTGCCTAATCTATCTGAAAATACGGGTAAATTCATGAATTTGAATCATGGTACCAAACAGGAAATACAAACCCATTTGTACATATGGAGGAAATTGTATTTTGAAAGAACAATTAAGAGTAACATATTTTAACAGTATTTTTGGGGGTGAAAGGTTAGTTTCAACAGCCTGCAGAAGTAGTAAATAATGGGAAAATAACATTCATATGGATTCAGGATTTGCAAATGATGGTGAATGTGGCTATGTAAAATAGACAAAAGTAAATAGAAGACAGACTTAGGTCTACAAATAAATAATCTTTTACACATTAAAGTAGTTTAATGTTAAATGAGAAAATGAAGACAATGTCTAATAATCCAAAGTAAAGATGCAATATATTAAAATTTGTATATATGTATATGCATGAATATATGTGCATATATGCATTTATATGCATGTATGTATTCATACACCCACATAGGTCTCTGTGTGTACAGACTGTGACAACTTAAAATACATTTTGTTGAAAAGTGACAGGGCACCAGTGTTACACAGGTCGTGATGGTTTGTGTCTTTACAAAATTGCAATGCAATGAAATACTTTTTATCTCTAATAATTATTAGACATAATTTCCAAATTATCCACTTTTAATCAGTGCTTTTAATCAGTGTCATCGTAGATTCCAGTCTGTCCACCTGAACAGAAAAGACACAAGCCTTTGAAGGTAAACTCCAGTCCTGACATTTACCAGTATGACCTCGGGGAAGTTTTCAACTTTTCTGAATGTCATTTTTTTCCAGTGTTAGTGAGAATAAAACAAGCAAATAAATAATCTCTCTGGCATGCAATCGTGAGGGTCAAATGGAATGAAATATAGGCAAGAGCTAGATAGTCAATAAAAATTAGTTCCCTGCCTTCTACTCTTGATGGTAACCTTTTGCTTTTGTTTTTGCAGTAATGTTCTTTTAAAGCATGTTGGTTCACTGAGAGAAAGTCCAATGTCAGGACTTAGAAGTCCTAAAATTACAAATTTATAAGTATGCTGTTATCATTTGTCCTCATGAATATAAGTTCCTAGAACATTCTTGATGCTTCACTTTAACTTAAATTTACAATCTTGGTCCATGTCCTTCTCAAAGTCACTGATAACTGAAACTATTATAGATATCAAATATTATTTTATTACCATACCCACTCTAGAGAAATGATCTACTGTTATTAAAAGATGAGTAGAAAAGTTGGACATTATTTCTAACATGGTCATTTTATAGTGGTTTGAAACTCAGGGTCACCAAAGAATTTATGAAAGTTTTTCCAAATCTATATATATTCTATCATGCCCCACTTCTACAATTACATATAGAAATAACAGTTTTCAAGGCCTGAATTTCTATGCTATGGAAATGATTAATTGGGAAATGAATACCAATTAATAGTAATAAAGCCATTTTTTCATTGATTTGCAAATCCATAGGCATTTATCTTATATAAATTACAAGATTCAATTCAGAGTTTCACCTGCACACTTTGTGACGTCAGAAAACCTCTCTCTAAATTAATATCTATTTCTTTTCCAAGTGGCTTACAAATCCTGATTCATTCTAAAAATCTGTAAATAAAGACAAGTTGTGCTGACATAGCATTTCTGTAGTTCAATTCCTTGCTAATTTAATTTCATGCAATTTAATACACTCCAATTGAGTTTATTCTCATTTACATGGACCTAAAAGATTTGGTGAAGTGAGGAGGGGTGTAGCTGCTTTGTTTCAAGCATCTTCTATATGTGATGGTAAAAATGCCAGGCAATACTCACAGCTGACATGATGAGCTCTCCTCCTAAGTTCTGGATCTCAGCTTTAACTTGACTGCAGATTTTCAACTGGTGAGAGTAAAACTTAATCTGTTCCAAGTAGGCCAACAAATCTTGTTTGCATGATGGATCTGGACACTAAATATGCATAAAAGATAAAAAGGAAAATAGCAAAATAAATAATAAGTAGATCAGAGTGAATAAATACTGACATAGGAGGTACCTTATAAGGCAGCAACATTATTGTCATTGAACCTCATTTCTCAGCCCCAGCGCATGTAGGTTCTGATATGCTTCCACCATGAAAGGATTTTTATTCATGTTTCAACCTTAATTACTTCAGCATAGATGATGGAAATAATGGTAAAGGAATTTTCAAATGTGAAAAGGTACATAAAATAATTGCCTTCAGTTTATGATAAGGTTAGAAGTCTTCAGATTGCATTTTAGGTAAATCTAAAGAAATATTTTAAATGCAATTATTTCTTTCACTTAGAGTCACTATTACTAGAATATTTCTCAGGACCCGTTGCTCTGCATTGTGTGTCCTTTCTTATTTGTATGGGAATGAAAACACCTGCAACAAACAACGCATTATCTTCTGTTACTTTCATCATTACACATTACACAGACAAAAGAAATCATTTGCACCATAGGTAAAAGGAGCATATCTACCTGGAGCCAAGAAATAAACAGCATATGTGTTTTAGAGATATATTAAGCCTCTTTACCAAAAGCAGCCTCCTGTACTATAATATCATCCATAAGGAACTTCTTGGAAGACAGCTTCCAACATAACACAATATGGTCAGGGTTAAATCTTTGGGGTCTTTCTTCTATGCAATTATAATAGAATTTTTTAAATCCCTGATAATTTACTATACTTGCACTTTAAATACATCTTCATTAGTATGTGGAAATGTGGATAGGGGCCAACATGGCAGACGGGCACTTCCCGCGTCTCTCAAACAAAGAAGTGCTGAAGCCAAAGGACTTTGAACCCCAAAAGTCTGGGAGGAAAAAAGACTGACTCTACCAGGAAGAAACGAGACAACTTGAGAAGTCATAGGTAGGTGGGTGATAGCAAACTGGGAGAGAGAAAAGTGGCCACAGTAGGCATAGAGGGGAGGGATCCCCTTCTGCGGGGAGACAAAGGGAAGAGAAAGAGTGCCTGGGGAAGTGTAGGACTGATCTGGACAAGAGGATAACCTAACTCTGGGACTGAGAAGGATCCTATCTCTAACTATGGAGGGGCCGGTTCCCTGTTCATGCACCTTGGGAGGACGGGAGCCAGCCCTGGGTTCGGTGGCAGATCAGGGGCGCAGTCCACAGTAGGAGAATGCGGCCTGCTCCCTGGAGTGCTGTGGGAAAAGACAAAGCCTGCTTGAGTCCACCACTCTGCCACCCCTGGGGCTCAGCAGCGAGGTCAGTGGCGCAGTCTGCATCAGGAAAAGGCGGTCCTCCCTGAAATGCGGCAGCACTGAGAAAGCCAGCAAGGACCACAAATCGAGCCACAGAGAGGTGCTTCCCCAGTGCTAGAGCACACAGAGCGGGACTTTGAATCCTGGCCAAGGCAAGGCCAAGGGAGTCAGTGGAGCGAGAAGGACTCCCCTGTCTGCACCCGCAGCGCAGTGACGACGACTGGAAAGGAGTCCAGCAGGTCGTGGAGAAGAGACTGGGGGATCGCCAACCCCCCGCCCCCCACACCCAACCAACACCAAGGCGGGGCCTCAGGGATCAGTCCCAGGGCCCATTGTGGAGATGGGACCAGCCTACACCAAACCACGCCCCTCCGTGCAGGGTAACTGCGTTTCTGCGGGAGCCGGATAGATGCTGTGCAACCAGACGTTTGTATCATCCAGACCAGTGATGCTGCATAGCCTGGATTAATTCCAGGACAATTCTTGTTATTTAGATATATTCTCCCTTCCTATCTCTTCCCTCCTCTAGTCTGGTTACTCTGGTTGTTTGTTTGTTTAAGCAGACATATTTAATCTATTCCCTTGATACATGTTCTACATCTCCTTCTGTACTTTCCTTTCTCTCTCGCTGGAATAATCAAGCCAGATAGTTTCTCTGTCTAGGTAACATTATCTTCATTTTTTCCCCCTGCCTCCTTTATTTTCCTTTCTCTCTCTCTCTGGATTAAGCCATTTAGTCTCTCTGCCCTGGCCATGTTTACTTTCTCTTTGTCCCTGCCCCTGTCATTTCTCTCTTTGTATATGCTCTTCCCCCAGCAATGCCTCCACCCTGTTCTTTACTTGAATCTGGTGTTTCTGTTTCTTTGCTTTTGGACTGTTTGTGTGTGTGTGTGTGTGTGTGTGTGTGTGTGTGTGTTTTGTCCGTTTGTTTTATTTGTATGTGTGTTTGCATGTCTTTGTTTCCTGTTTGTTTGTCTGTTTGTTTTCCTTTCCAGGGCTACTTCAAGGAACAAATCAAAGTACACCTGGTGGAGGGTCCAAAACATCACTATGAGTAGAGAAATAAAATAACAAAAGTCACAACAACAGAGAGCAAGTAACAGTCTCCAAAAATCACCTCCTGAAGGGCCAGGCCCTGGAGTGTGTATGACCCCCCCCCCTTTAATATAGCAGTGCTCACAGGTGCAGAGCACATAACAAGATTTCAAAACTTATAAGGGACAGAAAACTAGAAAAAATGATGAAATGGGAGAATTCCTCTCCAAAGAAATTCCAGGAAGAAGTGACAGCTAAAGAATTGATCAAAACAGATATAAGCAATATAACTGAGCAAGAATTTAGAATAATAGTCATGAGATTTATCACTGGGCTTGAAAAGGCATAGAAGACAGCAGAGAAGCTATTACTGCAGAAAACAAGGAACTAAAAAATAGTCATGATGAATTAAACAATGCTATAAATGAGGTGCAAAATAAAATGGAGGTGGCCACAGTATGGATTGAAGAGGCAGGGGGGAGAATAGGTGAATTAGAAGATAAAATTATGGAAAAAGAGGAATCTGAGAAAAAGAAAGATAAAAAAATCCAGGATCAAGAGTGGAGAATTAGAGAACTAAGGGATGCAATCAAACAGAACAATATCCATATCATAGGAATCCCAGAAGAAGAAGAGAAAGAGAAGGGGGCTGAAGGTGTACTTGAACAAATCATAGCTGGGAACTTCTCCAATCTGGGGAAGGAAACAGACATTGAAATCCAAGAGGCACAGAGCACTCCTTTCAGATGTAACTTGAATTGATCTTCTGCATGACCTATCATAATGAAACTGACAAAATACAAGGATGAAGAGAGAATTCTGAAAGCAGCTAGGGATAAATGGTCTTTAACATACAAAGGTGGAAGTACAAGAGTAGTAGCAGACCTATCTACTGAAACTTGGCAGGCCAGAAAGGAATGGCAGGAAATCTTCAATGTGATGAATAGGAAAAATATGCAGCCAAGAATCCATTATCTAGCAAGCTTGTCATTCAGAATAGAAGTAGAGATAAAGGTTTTCCCAAACAGAAATTGAAGGAATTCATCACCACTAAACCAGCCCTATAAGAGATCCTAAGGGGGACTCTGTGAGTAAAATGTTGCAAGGACCACAAAATACCAGAGTCATCACTACGAGCATGAAACCTACAGACACCACAATGACTCTAAACCCATACCTTTCAATAATAACACTGAATGTAAATGGACTAAATGCTCCAATCAAAAGACATAGGGTATAAGAATGGATTAAAAAAAACCAAGACCCATCTATTTGCTATCTACAAGAGACTCATTTCAGACCTGAGGACACTTTCAGATTGAAGGTGAGGGGATGGAGAACTATCATGATACTGGAAGTCAAAAGAAAGCTGGAGTAGCCATACTTATATCAGACAAACTGGACTTTAAATTTTATATATATATATATGTATATATACATATATATATACATATATATATGTATATATATAATATCCATAATTATAGGCAATAGTAAGACCTTGACATTCAAGGTGTTTCTCAAATTTTGAACAAGAAAATAAGGGTAATCCCCCAAATCTCAAAAGGATTAAAACTGTGACTAATTAAAAAGAGGGAGAAGGAGAAAAAGAAGGAGAAGGAGAAAGGAAGAAAAGAAGGACACAGAGAAAGAAAGAAACAGGAGAAGAAAAGAAGTAGGAGGAAGAGGAAAAAAAAGGAAGGGATTTCTCCCAATTTATAGATAAGAAATCAGAAGTTTAGAAAGGATAATAATTTTCCCAGGATTGAAAAGTTTATGTAATAGTAGAATTTGGACCATATCTACATGCTTTCAAATCCATTTTATTTTAAATCACTAACAAGAGAATTTGACGTGCATTTTTTAATGTTGGTTTGTTTATTTATTTATTTACTTTGAGGGGGGCACAGAGAAAGGGGGAGAGAGAGAATTCCAAGCAGGCTCCAAACTGTCAGCATAGAGCCTGACACAGGACCCCATCCCACGAACTGTGCAATCATGACCTAAGCAGAAATCAAGAGTCTGATCCTTAACTGCCTGAGCCACCCAGGTGCCCCTGATGTACATTTTTTAAAAGCACAGAATACTGTGAGCATCCCAGTTTCAAGGAAATAGAGAATTCATGTGAACCCTATGTCTCCAGCACTGTTCTGAAGTAACAAGTACTTTGATTTTTTTCAAAGACCAAAATTAGTTATTTAGAATTACCTATAATGATGAAAGGCAAGGCATCTTGTTTTACCATGACAGGAAGTTGGTTGTACTTTCTATGTGTGGGACACTGTGCCATGTCCTTTGTGTGAATAATTCTACGTTAGTATTTCACTTTACCATTTTATTTGGGGCTATATTGTTATTTTGCCCATTTTCACACTGAGTTTTTGATAGAATATATGATTTGTCCACAGATTTGAATTTACCTTTATTTTATTCACTGTACAATGATGTCTTTTATATGACATTGATTCAAAATGCCATTTTCTTTGTCTTCGCTGAGTAATGGTCCTATCTATTCTTTGTTCCTATTTATGGAATCAGCGATAATCCCTGGTACTTAGTGTATTTTATCTGTCATATACAATTCTAGGTACTTTACCTATATTAACTCTTTTACTAATTATCAACTCCAGGAGGTAGGTCCTAACATTATTTAACAAAAGAGGAAACTCAAATACAGAGAAATTAACTGACTTGTCCAATTAATAAATGGTAGAGCTGATATTCGAACTTACATGATCTGGCTACACTTCCCCACCTTCACAGTCTAGGAACAATATCAGTCTTCCTGCCATTTATGTAATAAACAATAAACTGCCACTCTGATTTGTGAATTGGTTTCTTAAATTGACTCTTTCTTTCTTTCTTTCTTTCTTCCTTTCTTTTTTTTTCTTTTTTTGTAAATTGTAACTAGGATTAGTGTGGATTTGTTCCTTAAAGACTAGCACCTCTACATTTTTATGATAAAATTGAACTTGCAAACTAATAATTAGATTCTTGGCCAATAACCAATGTTGCAATTACCCAAGTTTAAGCAAAACATGTAGTTTCTCTCAAGAGACTCTTTCAAGACTATACTACAGTTGTGTAATTCCGTCAAGGAAACAATGAGTCAATGAGTCCAAAATATGAAATTCAACTTTTGAAGTTAAAAGTTGTTTGACCCAGATTCACCTTTTATTTCCAGAATTGATGAGAGTGTTTGGTTACACCTAAAGACCATAGTCTTACAGGGTGAAGTAGAAAAACATACTAATTGGTAAATTCAACGTTATATAATTTATTAAAGCCTTCTTTCCTATTGACATTTGGAAAGCCTTTCTGAGTCGATTTTGGCTGCCTAGAATCAGAATCAGGAAAATGAATCATTCCCACTTTAAGAATGCATTTCTATTTTTGGCCAAATCTCTTTTACCAAATCAACTAATATTTTCCCTACCTTGTAGTTTTTTACATGAGGGTGATAGAAAAATTTGGGTCCTAAATTTATAGGACATTCATGACCTTGCCTTTTTTTTTTTTTCAAATAAAATTTGCATAAAAATAACTCTTAAAAGAACATCGCTAGGGACTCTTAGGCAAATCAAGCGGTAGCATATCATAACATGCATTGATTATTATTTCCTAGTTTATTATGACAGGATATGTTGACCAGGGCATCTGGTGAGCATTTTAATGCATAGATTTTTTTAAACGTTTTTTTGTTTGTTTTGTCTGTCTGTTTGTTCGTTTGTTAACCACTGGGACACTTACTACACGCAAGCAGGTGGCATGTCAGCCTAGGTGGTTTTCTTACGTTAAACCAGCCTTCACTCTTCTGGCAAGATGCTTAGTACCAGTACAGAATACAACATTTAGCGATGAGAGCAAAAGTAAAAAAAAACATTTATTACCTTTTGGTTTGGAGTTTAAGAGTGAATTAGCAAAGTGAATACTTTTAAAGATCTTTATGCCATAAGCTTAGCAATTTTTTGCCCATACTCGAGTATAAACTTTATTTAAGACACATTTAAAATGACTTTTGCAATTACAGACAGCAGTTTAAATTCTGCTAGGCTGGCAAAGCTTGTTAATAAAAAGTATTAGGTGTCATTGTGAAGTTCTAGAACAGAAATTTCAAGCAGTCAGTGATAGCAAAGGGCTCTGAGCCTAGGACCTTTGCCTTCCCTTGGGGTTCATTTCTCCACCTCTACTCTAGCCCAGAGGCTGTCTCATTTCACCTTCCTTAGGGTCACAGATCACCAGTGATCCCATATTTTTCTACACTCTTAATGTCTCATTTTTCTATCCTTTAATCTAGCAACATAATGTCCCTCAAAACAGAAACCCTCCCTCAACCCACTAATCCCATCTGTCTCTTCTTGTTTGTGACCATGACTTCTAAAAGTTTTTCAGTGCTGCCTCATTGACATTCTCAGCTTTTCTTCTTGGGCATCTTTTGAGTCTCACCTTCTTCTTGGACAATAGTACACGCTGTTCCAACTTCAACTATCACAAAATCACAAGTTACTGCATCCTTATCATCCAGCCCTGTCTTCAGAAGATACATTTGGATTTGCCCAGTCCATCTCATTGTCTCATAATTTCATACTCAACATGTAAAATCCTCACCTATCTCATATCCATCTTGCCTACTATTTTTCCCCTCTATTAACCATCTCAATGAAGAGTGCTTTCTCTCTCTCTCTCATCAGTTAAATTTGGTCAGTCACTGATTTGGTTGGGATGATTCTACCCCTTGAATCTCAGCACACGTTGAACATTTTTCTTCTTTGCTATGCCTATCACCACTGCTTTTTAGCAAACTAATGTTTCTATTACTCAGCCATAGAAAAGAATGAGATCTTGCCATTTGCAACAACACGGATAGACCTAAAGGGTAGTATGCTAAGTGGAATAAGTCAGACAAAGAAAGACAAATATCATACGATTTCACTTATGTGTGAAATCTAAAAAGAACAGCCAACAAACAAAAAAAAAGCAAAAGCAGTACCATAAATATAGAGAACAAGCTGATAATTGCCAGCAGAACGGGGATCAAGGGATGAGCAAAAGGGGTGAAGGGGAGTGGGAGATACCAGCTTCCAGTTATGAAATAGAAGGGAAACAGAGTTACAAGTATAATATATAGTGGATGGTATTATAATAGCATGGTATGGCGACAGATGGTAGCTACACTTGTAGTGAGCACAGTGTAACATATAGAGTTGTCAAATCACTATGTTGTACATCTGAAATTAATGTAACCTGGTGTGTCAACTATACTTCAATAAAAAAGATGCAAACATAATATACTTGAGTATCTATCCCTATTAAATTCCTGAGAAACTGTTATGCATTTATTTTTATAAAGTTCATTAATCTGGAAAACAAATCTAGTATCAACATCTCTGCTCAAAATGAATTTCAGGTAGATAATAGCATCAAAATACAAATATTATCACAAATGCATCTAGAAATTGTATTATTTTTTTGTATGTCAATTTTTTAAATTTTTTTAAACTTTATTTTTATTTTTTTACTTTATTTTTTAATTTTTTTAATATATGAAATTTCTTGTCAAATTGGTTTCCATACAACACCCAGTACTCATCCCAAAAGATGCCCTTTTCAATGCCCATCACCTACCCTCCCCTCCCTCCCACCCCCCATCAACCCTCAGTTTGTTCTCAGTTTTTAAGAGTCTCTTATGCTTTGGCTCTCTCCCACTCTAACCTCTTTTTTTTTTTTTTTTCCTATCCTCCCCCATGGGTTTCTGTTAAGTTTCTCAGCATCCACATAAGAGTGAAAACATATGGTATCTGTCTTTCTCTGTATGGCTTATTTCACTTAGCATCACACTCTCCAGTTCCATCCACGTTGCTACAAAGGGCCATATTTCATTCTTTCTCATTGCCACGTAGTATTCCATTGTGTATATAAACCACAATTTCTTTATCCATTCATCAGTTGATGGACATTTAGGCTCTTTCCATCATTTGGCTATTGTTGAGAGTGCTGCTATAAACATTGGGGTACAATTGCCCCTATGCATCAGTACTCCTGTATCCCTTGGGTAAATTCCTAGCAGTGCTGCTGCTGGGTCATAGGGTAGGTCTATTTTTACCTACCTAGGTAAAAATACTATTTTTACTTACCTAGGTCTATTTAATTTCTTGAGGAAACTCCACACTGTTTTCCAGAGTGGCTGCATCAGTTTGCATTCCCACCAACAGTGCAAGAGGGTTCCCGTTTCTCCACATCCTCACCAGCATCTATAGTCTCCTGATTTGTTCATTTTGGCCCCTTTGACTGGTGTGAGGTGACATCTGAGTGTGGTTTTGATTTGTATAGAAATTATATTCTTAAGCGACATGTTAGAATGTTATGGTGAATGCTTCAGAAGTTTCTTTTTAGTATACTTTTATTAGAATACATTTTTGACTCTCATAACATCAGCAAAGAAATAATTCCAATGAGTCTAGCCACCGACAATATTTTGTCAAAATATCAATATAAATTATACTTGTCAATTGTTTGCTCATAGTTAAACGCATTGGGTATGATTTGGCTGTAATTCTTTACCTTGTTTTTTAAATGTCATCTTGTCTTGAATTAGCATTGGCTTTCATTATACTTAACTCTAAAATTTCATTTTAATTGTGTTCAGTTATATTTAGGTGGGAGTACCCATCAGATACTATGGATATCTTCACTTTGGCAAAACTACAGTGAAGGAGGATTAGGCTTCAGACACAGCACTCGGTGGTAAGAAAGTCTAATTTTTCCTCTTCTTATGCAAAACACTTTCGTAGATATTTATTTTATTTTGATTCCTGTTCCTCTCTTTTTATTTGGAATATACAGTTTCTGTAACTAATTGAGATCTGTGCATTTTTCCTACCTTGTGAGGTGTTACCCAATCCATCTAATTTAGAATATCTGTTTAACATGATGAATTACAGTGTAGAGTTGAGGAATCTAAAGAGATGTGTACTAAGAGTCTGGAATTTTCGATTTGTAAGAAGGGTGCTTCTCTCTCATTTGTTATTCTCTTTATTCAGGAGGAACATGTTTAAGAATTGTAGGGGGAGTGGTGCCTGGGTGGCTCAGTCAGTTGAGCATCCAACTTCGGCTCAGGTCATGATCTCTTGGTTTGTGCGTTCGAGCCCCGTGTCGGGGTCTGTGCTGACAGCTCGGAGCCTGGAGCCTGCTTCGGATTCTGTGTCTCCTCCTGTCTCTGCCTCTCACCTGCTCATGCTCTGTCTCTCTCTGTCTCTCAATAATAAATAAACGTTTAAAAAAAATAAAAATTAAAAAAAAAATGAATTGTAGGGGGCACCTAGGTGGCTCAGTCAGTTGAGCATCTGACTTCAGCTCAGGTCATGATCTCACAGTTTGTGAGTTTGAGCCCCACGTCGGGCTCTGTGCTTGACAGCTCAGAGCCTGGGGCCTGCTTCAGATCCTGTGGTTCCCTCTCTCTCTGTCCCTCCCCCATTCATTCTCTTTCTCTCTCTCTTTCTCTCTCTCTCTCTCAAAATAAATAAACATTATAAAAAAAAGAATTGTGATAGCTAACAACATCCCATCCTTTAGGAATATATTGCCTAATGGAGATAGAATCTGTACCAAAGTTTTACAGAAGTTAAGCAACACAGTCTTGAATGGCTTATATAACCTACCACACCAGGTAGATACTTCTGAAGCCCAAGAGATGTTGGCTGATTGGGACAAGTGAGCCTACGTCAGAATTCTGGATGTTAAAACAGCAAATTAGGGTACAGCTAGAGTAGTAAATTATATTTGGCTACACACAACAAATATGTTCAAGGAAGCAAGACAAAGAAGAAAGGTGGAAAAAAAAAAAAAGGAAAAAGAAAGTCCAAGTAGATAGAATTAGAAACCCTAATTAATGTGATTTCATTTCTTTCTCTCTGCACATGAACTTTGACTCTGAAACCTTAGAGAATGAAACTAAATTGGTTTAACACTATATATATATAGACTTATGATATATGTCCATATTGGGTGGAATTGAAAATTGATTGATGTTTGATCTTATGACACTCTAGTAGAGTAAATAGACTAGAAAGAATCATAAAAAAAAATGTTAAAAAAATTGGAACTAATTAGGTTGTTCACAAAAGAAAACAACCAATGTCCCAACACATATTTTTCATAATACACAGACACTGAAAATTGCTTTGCTTATATTATTCATATGCATTCCACAATAAATTTCAGATATTATTTTCTGTCTAAAATTTTTTTGTTACTCTATCAAACATCAGAAGCACAGTCATAGACAATCTCCCCAGAAGATCTCGATAATAAGAATCAGGCTCATAATTCTCAATTTTGATTCTTCAGAATCCTATTTGTTCAGAACAAAAGTAATTAATTTGAAACTACTCTCCTATATGAAGTGGAAAAAGCCAAAGAGGGTCATCTGTAATTCTTCATTATTCAATGACTATTTCTTTAATCTTCTTTTAAAATGTAAGAGCTGTGGGAAGTGAGAGAATACTTTTACTTCCTTCCATTTAATTTGAATAAAGCTAAAAACAATGGTATAATGTAATAAAGCTACATTATAAAAGTACCTAGAGCTAGGTGATTCTGATGCAATTAAAGAAGAAGATCAATACAAGAAAACAAAACTTCCTAGTGACACAATTATTTGAACTTTCAAAACTGCATTCCAAAAAAAACAGAGGCACACTGGCAGGAAGCACTAAATATTTAAAAAGTTATCAGTACACACAAATCTCTCTAATGCATTATGTTTTACCTATTCCACTACTATTTGGTCTCTCTCATAAAATGAATGCAATAAAATTCTAAAATACAGAAAACCATGGGTGGGTTTGGGCTTCAATAATTTATTCATACTGTATTTTGAATTATATTAGGAGAAGTTTGTTTTTAACTGTAAATACTAAATACTAAATACTAACAAGATTCATAAGATGTTTAGAAAGCTTAAAGTAGCAAGATATTTAAAACATATGTATATTCAATAAATATTTAAAAATATTTGCCTCAGTATTCTTTATTTGTTTCCCTTCCCTTATATCCAGAAATATCTAATAATATAGTTTAAAGCTAATTGTTTTTCAAAAGGCAAAGAAAAAAAAAGACTGAATAAGAAGCAGCCCAATAAAGTTTCCCTCAAAGTAATAGGCAAGAAATAATGTAGAATAGTTGCAAAGCCAAAAGGAAAAGTGCTTTTTTCCCACAGGGAAATAAATATATATTATGAAGGAAGTAATATAAAACCTACAAAGTAATACTATATATCAGTTTGAAATATTAATTGGATTTCTCAACATATTAACTAAAGAAATCGACAGATTTTTCTATTAAAGTTTGGCAAAAGGTAATTAATAATATATCCTGCTTAGAAATTTGTTTTAAGGTTTATTTATTTACTTTTGAGAGACACAGAAACAGCATGAGCTGGAGAGGGGCAGAGAGAGAGGGAGAAGGAGAGAATCCCAAGCAGGGTCCATGCTGTCAGCACAGAGTCCAATGCAGGGCTTGAACTCATGAAACCCTGAGATGATGACCTGAGCCAAAACCAATAGTCAGATGTTTAGCCTACTGAGCCACCCAGGCACCCCTGCTGCTTAGAAACTTGTAATAAAAACATGAAAAATCTCAAAAAATAAACTGTGTAATGTATGGAGTTGTTGAAAAATTATATTGTACACCTGGAACTAATATAATACTATATGTTAATTATATTTCAAACAAAAATAACAAATAAAATAAAATTATAAAATAATTTAAAAATTAAAACACAAAACAAAGCAGAGAACAATCTGGTGGTTGCTGGAGAGAAGACAATTAGGGGAATGGGTGAAGTAGGTGAAGGGGGCTAAGAGGTACAAATTTCCACATGTAAAATAAATAAGTCACAGGGATGAAAAGGATAGCGTAAGGAATACAGTCAATAATATTGTAATAATCTTGTACAGTGACAGATGTCAGTAATAGTTACCATGTGAGCATTTTGTGATATATATAATTGTCAAATCACTATGTTGTACACTTGAAACAAATATAATACTGTATATCAACTATCTTCTATTAAAAATATTTAAAACATAAAACAAACAAAAAAAGAAAGGAAGGAAACTAAGTGTTTAAAAACTTTTAGCATTTGTCTCCATAAGGCATATATGCTTTCCACATTTTATGTATTCACTTTAGTGTTCTACTAATTACTACTTGTCTTTTACACAGAATGACAGAATATATTGTTAACGCTGAAACATAACATAATAGAATTTAAGAAGGTATTGATTTTGAAGAGCAAAAATTACAAATATAAGGTATTAAGGAAAAAATACTAACATTGAGTATTACAGCCTATTAGAATAATTTGAATTTATTTATATTTGAAACTCAAATATATATTACATATATATTTTTGAAACTCAAAAAGCTGGTGTTTTAAGTAATTTGAATATATTTGAAGCTCAAAAATCTAAGAAATAATAAAGCACTATGAATAATAAAAACAACAACAATAATAATAATGCCCTAAGAAATAATTAACTTTCCTTAGAATGAATTGCCCAGTACTTGTGTATTAATTATGAAATAAGATTTTGACATAATAATTTAGGGAAAAGCAATCTGATGAAGTTAAAAATCCAACTTTGTTTTAATCAGTGTTTCATGGTAGAGAGCAATTAGCATGGACTTTTGTCATTTGTAAAGGACTCACCTGGTTGGCAATCTGCCGAGCAAGGACATCCATCCTTGATCCTGATTCTGATATCATTTTAGCGGCATAAATCACATCAGTTGTATGTTTTAGTGGTCCTTTGCCCCTTAAAGCAAAATAATACATGTTAGTTTCAGTGGCTCATGCTAAGATACAAATACAAATGCACACACACACACACACACACACACACACACACACATGAGATCTGCACCCCAGAATACTGGCCATTTGCTTTACAAACTTCAGTTTTGGAAAGGCACAAATTAGACATCAGAATTAAATGAAAAATGAAAAACAAAAGAAGTCCCATTATGTTGAGATTCAGGAAATACTGCCAAGAAGCTGGACTCCATTTGATCTTCATTCCCAAGTGTTTTTTAGAGTAAACCTCAGTCTTGAGATTGACACTTGCTTATGCACTATTGTGCTTTCATCAGCAAGGCTACTTTTTAATCTTCCTCTTTATAATTTTTTTAACAGTCTTTCAGTTAATTGCATTGCATTTTTACCACATTATGTCTTCTCCACAATTAATTAATTGTAATATAATAGTAATTGAGTATGAATCTGGAGTCCCACTGTCTTGGACTATTTCCAAAAGAGACCACTTCTCACTGTTTGTATAAGTCGAGTAAGATAAACAGCCACTCTGTGCCCGTGGTTCCTTGGTGGTAATAGGAATGCATACAACGTGGAGCCTTTCTAAGGATTACATGAGCTAATGTCTAAAAAGTGATCAGAACATGGCTTTAAGGAAAATAAGCATTCAACAATGCAAATTGTGGTTGTTACTTTAATTTTGGTTCCTAATGCTATGGAATAAAAGTTGGGTTCATTTATGGTTTTACAAGGTAGGAGAAGAAAGAAGTGAACTTCCTATACTTTTTGAGTGGGATAACATAAGGAGATATTTTTCTATCTTCTCTTTCCTCAAAAAACAATGACTACATACATGAATGTAACTGTTCCATACACCCCAAACTGCCTCTAAAATTCACGATAAGCAAGTTTTCCTGAAAACATGGAACTGCATGCTTAACACAATGAAAACCTGGCCTCAGCATATGGCTATTGCCATACTTCTCCTCTTTGAATATGCTGACCGAGGTTGTTTTGTAATTTTTTTAAATTGACATTAATTATTACAAAATTGGAGTTGCTCTTATCAAATTTACTTAATGCATCAGCCAGAACTAGATGTTATGTACATGGTTATCTTCAAGAAAGGCAATGTGTTTCATTATTTCTGTGCATCTCTAGAGAAAGTTAAATAAAGCTGTCTAAGCTTGCAAGGCAAGGTATCAATTTTCAAGGTCTTAAAATGGACAAAAGTTGCTTCTAAGGAGAGCAGCTAACACTCTTGCAGCTTAAACAAGGGTCAAAGAGTTACATCTAAGGATTGCATCTAATGTACTCTTCCCCGTCAAAGTAATATATTTCCCCATATAAAAACCTGGGACTGATGAAAGGCAAATTGCCTTTAGCTTTAAATTCATGTGTTATTATGAGACCACTATCTTAAACACATGTGGAATTTAAAAGTAATACATTATGACAGACCACAATTATTCTCTTCTTCATGTTCCTAATTAAATGTATTGCCTGGCAAACTTCCTACTGAGGGCCCAACAAAATACGCATTTTACAAATGATTCCACATCATGCCAAGCTTCCAGAGGAAGCTGCAATTACTGAAACTATGATAAATTTTTTAACATTCCAGCCTGAAATGTGCTACGTAATGAAGGCTTTTTAAATTGGGAAATACATTCAAAGGTTGTTTGCTGCCTTCATTTTCATAATGGGTTCTCAGGATCTCCTGTCAGCAAATTGTGTCTTAAATCATTGAGTTTGGATCCTACAGAGAAGGATACCCAGAGGAGGATGGGATAAACTTCAGAAATATTTTAAAGATACTGGAGGCCAGAAATCTTTGATAAATAGTGGTTGCAATAATAATTTTTTTTTCCAAAAGTAGAGCAGATCAAGCCCCAGAGAAGGGAGTCTGCCAACTAATTGTTAAACTATATGTTTAGAAGGTATAATGGGAAATGTTGCAATAATCCAGCAATGTTGATGCCATGGAAAAATATTTTAGACAAGTGAAAGGGATACCTTTGAAACTTGATTTATTGGTACAACATAAACCTCTCAGCCATTTTTGACGCTGCCCCAACCTTGACTCCCATTCCTTCCCCATCCTCACCCTGTTTCTGTCATCCACCACCTCTCCCTTCTTTCTCTTTGGATTAGCACAAGAAATAAGATGATACAGCTGATGGGTAATAGTTCAATTAAGTAGGGATCTGGTTTAAGAAGAGAAAATGTCAGTTTTATAGACTTATTTTGTCTTTTCAGGGACAGAAAATATCTATGAAATGATTTGGGATTTTCTGCTACTGATTAAAAAGAAAACAAAAATACTTCATTATATAGTTTACACTTTGTAGCCCCTACATTTTTGATAACATAATATTACTCCTCTTTTCAAGGTCAAAAACGATCCCTTTAATCCTGTTCACCTTTGATATTCATAAAGAATAAATCTCGGGGTGCCTGGGTGGCTCAGTCGGTTGAGTGTCCGACTTCAGCTCAGGTCATGATCTCACAGTTCGTGAGTTCGAGTCCCGCGTTGGGCTCTGTGCTGACAGCTCAGAGCCTGGAGCCTGCTTCAGACTCTGTGTCTCCCTCTCTCTGCCCCTTCCCCGCTCATACGCTCTCAAAAATGAATAAACGTTAAAAAAAATAATTAAAAAAAAGCGTAAGTCTCAAGATGTTGTGGTTCATTTAATAGGTGAAAACAATGATAGTATATACTTTGCTCCATAATAGTAGCTAATACATTTAACATTATCTGTGTGCTAGGTGTTATTCCATAAACAAAATGATCTGATCATTATGAGTTTAGAATTATTATTATCCTTATCTTGCAGATGAGGAAACTGAAGGAGAGAGATGTTAAATATATATTTTATTAAGTTACACAGATAGTAAGTATTGGAGGTGGGATTTGACCTCGGGCAAACTGGCCACAGAATCTGCTTTTAAAGACTATCCTCTACTTCTTTCAATAAAACACACTAGGATAAAATTAAAATATTAATTTTAATATGCTAACTAGACTTATTGTGGTGATAATTTCACCATACAAATATTGAATCATTTTTAACACCTGAAACTAATACAATGTTATATGTCAATTATACCTCAATTAAAAAGTAATAAAATAAATATATGGAAAATATTAAAAAGATCTCCTTAGCCATTGATGGCAGTTAGCATGAATGCAATAGAAAGCAAAGCCACAGATTAGATTTAGGTGCTGGGTGGTTGAGAGGTCCACCAAGAGGGACTGGCTTATGCACAATGGCTTCAAGGAAGATAACCTGAATCCGTCTTGTAGTCCCAACAAAATAAAGATGTCTAACATTACATGGACTTCTAAAGTCATGACAATGATTAAAATGGTTTAGTAGACTAAACTCCTGGGATTTCTTTCTCGAGATACTACTACTTTTTTTCTGTTAGATCAGTGTCAGTCCTCCCTCTCCCCTTTCCTTGGATTCTTTGTTTTTAATTTTTTTAAGTTTATTTATTTTTGACAGAGACATTGTGAACAGGGTAGGGACAGAGAGAGAGGGAGAGAATCCCAAGCAGGCTCTATGCTGTCAGTGCAGAACTGGATGCGGGGCTCGAACTCATGAACCACGAGATCATGACCTGAGCTGAAATCTAGAGCTGGAAGCTTCACCCAGTGGGCCACCCAGGTACCCCCAGCCCCCTTTCCTTGAATTCTTAACACCAAATTCAAATTCAACCATCACATAAGCCATGCTAGAGGAGAGATCGCATTTTGATGTCTATTTATAATACAAGAAATAGAACTTTTATCTGACAATCGTAGCTTTAGACATAGTTATTTCATTTAATTCTAACACTCAAACTTGGCGCTGCAATAGAGTGAAATGAATAGACTTGGTAAATACATTTTGTCTGCTTCCCAGTACTGCTACTTATTAGCTATATAGCCTTGGGTAAGTAACAGTTGGTCTGAGCTTATTTTCTCTTCCTTAAAAGGCCTGTGATACTTGCCACATGGTAAGGATTAATAAAATCATACATTTTCCACAATATTTGGCACATATTAGATGCTCAGCAAATGTTAACTTTTTCTTGTCCTCATCCCTTTGTGAATAATGGTATGTTTAAAAAATTTTCTTTTGCCTTTTTTATTTAAAAATTACAGTACTTGACAAACAATATGAACAGACTTGATTCAATTGAGTTCTTTCTTATACCTGATGACAATATGGCTTTGCATAACCTTGGTCATAATATCCTCTCATAAGAATATAAAATATATACACACATAAACTCTGTGTTCATAGTCATTATTGTTGTTCAAGGTTGTTCTTTAACTCCTTATAAAGTGACATCTTTTTGGTAGTATAAACTTCCCAAGATAAGTGATTTAGCTCTACAAGAGTACCATCAAAATTCTTTTACTTGTAATTCTGAAATTAGATACAAAAGAAAAAAAAAAAGTAATTATCATGAAAGCAACCAAAAATGATGAGATAAAGAGAGGTACCAGACTCAAGCAAGGACACACTGTTCTTCTACTATTCAATCATGAAATTTTAATTAGGCACCTCTCTCCCTCTGCATGTTACTTTTTCTTATAAAGTGTTATTCTCAAGTTTTGAGGACTCTAGAAAAGTCCTTAGAAAATCAGCAAGTGAATAATTCACTAACAATCATCCTGAGTAATTAATACACTAAGGAACCTTTGGGATTCAATTTGGAAAAATGTGTTGCCCCATGAAAGAAGGGAAATATTGTCTGAGAATTGTATACTTTTTGTTTTCACTTCTGCTCCTCTCGTTCCATATTATTCAGAGTAGTCTAACTACTGTAACATCAAAATATCTTAGTGGCTTAACACAATAAAATTCATTCTTTTTTTTTTTTTTTAAATTTTTTTTTTCAACGTTTTTTATTTATTTTTGGGACAGAGAGAGACAGAGCATGAACGGGGGAGGGGCAGAGAGAGAGGGAGACACAGAATCGGAAACAGGCTCCAGGCTCCGAGCCATCAGCCCAGAGCCTGACGCGGGGCTCGAACTCACGGACCGCGAGATCGTGACCTGGCTGAAGTCGGACGCTTAACCGACTGCGCCACCCAGGCGCCCCAATAAAATTCATTCTTATCTCACATCACAGTCGGGGTGGATTGTGGGCTCGTGGATGATACACCACATAGCCATTTAAGAACCAGGTCTTCTACCTACAAGATAGCCTGTTCCCTAAAGTTTCACAGCTCTGTGCTGGATCCGCTGCATCCACATATCTGACTTGAGAAATAAATGGGAATCTCACAGTAGATTTTAGGGATCAGGGTAAGAAATGTCACTCCAACTTGTATTCCAGAATCCATTTTTTAGCATTTCCTCTGTACATACTCCCAGGGATGCTAAAATCCTATATTTTGTTTTTAGCCACAGAAGTCTGTGTTTTCTGTGAAGGGTACTTTGGATGTCACCAGGTCATTGAGAAAAATTGGGAAGGTACCAAGGCTCTTCACCAATACAGCTGAGATTATGAGACATATACTCTGCCTGGGCAGAACACCAATTCTATTTTTTGTTTTGAAATGATCACAATGTAGATGGCCTATTATTAAAAATAAAAACTACATGAGTTTTAGTTTGTGCATGGTAATCATAGTCTTTCATGTTCAATCTTGTATTTGTTTATGAAACAAGCATAGGGCTTATTTTAGAGATCCTTTTGGGGACCGACCTGGAGAAAACACTGAGTTATTATTGTTATAATTATTGCTGACTCTACTGCTGATATTGTTGTATGTGTCTGTGTGTGTGGGGGGGAGGGGGGGTTGTGCATGTAGGAAGTAGGAACTCCCTTTACCAAACCTAAAAACTGGTTTTCTAAAAAAAAAAATGAGGCATAAAACTTTTCTCTATTGTTCAGCCCTCAAATTCCCTAATTTACCCTCTACTTGTTAGCATTGTATCAAATCTTAGACAGACTATAATATTTAGAGAAGGATTTCATGAAGTGATTTCATGAAAACACTAAATGCCTAAGTGGAAGCAGAAGTAGAATTAGAATGAAGCATTTCCTTAGTAAAGTTGGTTTTTAAGTTATAGGCAAAAAGGAGGTCTGCTAACCAGATGTTTTTATTTTTTTCTTTAATAAAACAGAAAACATTATCTAATTCTTCCTAAGTGTGAAGATTTTACTATTTTTGTATAATTTTATACTGAAAGCATACATGATAAAAAACATTTTGTATGCTTACCCTGTTCCTGGAACTGTTAAATTGCTCAATTTTCTCACTTGATTCTCACACCCAGCATTGTGCATCACTCCACAAATTTAAGAGTAGCCATCAGATCATGGATACTTGTGCATACCACAAGTTATGCTACCTTACGTGTTCATTCTGTTCCTAGAATCTGTTATCTTCACTCTAAATAAGAAAACAGAAGCATAGGTGTGCCTGGGTGACTCATTTGGCTGAGCATCCAACTCTTGATTTCATCTCAGGTCATGGTCATGAGATCCAGCCCCTCCATCAGGCTCCGTGCTAGGCATGAAGCCTCCTAGGGTCTCTCTCTTTCTCTTTCTGCCCCTCCCCTGTGCACATGCACCTGTGTGTGGGTGTGCCTGCGTGCTCTCTCAAAAACAAAACAAAAGAAAACAAAAACAAAACAAAAACAAAAACAAAAAAATAAAAGAAGAAGCCTAAAAGGTCAAAGTTTCCTAACTTTTCTTCAAGGTATATGAATATTGGTTGGTCTAAATTTAAAAGCAAGGAGTTAAAGGCATTACTACCTTCAGAGCCAATTAAAAGGAAATAATATAGGTGGAAGCATGATCTTAGGTTTTCTGTTAGTATTCATTTTGAAGCACTGAAATTCAGTGGATAGCTCTGACTCAGTGGAAGGCTTCATTCATTTGTAAGGAAATACAAAAGAACGAGAAAGAGATTCCTAGGCATTTTTTTCTGAGTGGAGTTTTATGAAGGCATCATATTCTGTCTATCTTACTAGTTCCAAAAGTTATGAAATAAATAACCTCTTTTTTTATTACATATCTTTTATCAGCATCATGACATTTGTCTTTTCCTTGTTTTATTAAAAATTTTTTTTCATTCTCCTTGGGGCTGAAAGCAGATGCATGTAAGGGGAACAAAAAGAAAGTCACAATTGTGTTTTTGTCTCTCAACCGGACTTTTGACTTTCGATTCAGAGACGGATACAGCCTAGTGGTGGGATTGACCATCAGAAGAGTTCTAGAACTAAAAATGAAGCCATTAATGTTCATTTGAGAATTCTACCACTGATGAAAATTGTTGTCTATTGGTAGAAGTTTTTTCTACTGACCTCAGCCCCAGTTTTGACTAATTAAATAGGTTGTTTTAATATCACTTGTAAAGATCATAAACATCTTAGACATACTGCCACACTTATCTATTCTTCCCAACACAAGGACATTCTTGTACTGACCTAAAGGAAAACTAGAGTTGGTAGTTGCATGGATGCTGATTCTCACTGCTCCCTCTATATCTACAACTGCAGTCACATCTTGTATTAGTTGGTCTGCTAATCCTTCCTCACACAGAATTCTTGTATTAGTTTCCTATTGCAGCTGTAACAAATTATCCCAAATTTGGTGACTTAGGACATCACAAATTTATTATCTTGCAGTTCTGGAGGTCAGAAGTCCAAAATAAGTTTCACAAGACTAAAATCAAGGCACCAGTAGGGCTGGTTCCTTCTGGAGGCTCTGAGAGGAGAATCTATTCCCTTGCCTTTTTCAGCTTCTAGTGCCCACGTGTATCCTGTGGCCTGTGGCTTCTTCATCTTCTAAGTGCATAACTATAATTGCAACTTCTGTCATTACAATAGTGGCTTTCTTCTTTCTGACGTCCTGTTCTTTCTTGTAAGGACCTCTGCTATTACTTCAAAACCACGCAGATAATACAGGATAATTTTCCCATCTCAGTATCCCCAATGTAATCACATTTACAAAGTCTCATTTGCCATAGAAGGTAACGGTCACAGGTTCATAGGATTCACAGGATTAGGGGTGGACATCTTGGAGAGCCGTCATTCAGTCTACCACAGTCCTCATGAGTCACTACCAAGTAGTCAGACTTGGCTCCTAGTAGAGAGCTACTTCTTTTCTTGGACTTAGATCAAATCAGCCTGAACATATTGACAGTGGTCTGGTGGTTGCTTCTCCAGCTTGATGGTTTTTTGTTTGTCTCGTTGGTTGGTTGTTTACGTGATCTGTATTATTCCAACTGCCAGTGAAAGTGTCAGGTTCTCAGTTCTTAATGGTTTGCTAGCTATATGTTCCTTTATTTACAATTGATATCAAATAGTGGGGACTGGGGAAATTTGGAAATCTGGAAAAACCGGGGTTACCTGAAGAGATACTTCATGTGCTTGGTGCTGCTCTCCTTCCTCATCCACTACACATTAATTTAGCATGTCTTTCTTTCCTCCCAAGCCTACACAGGAAATACATACAACCACTGTAAGCACATCAGACTCTAGCTTGGGGCAAGAGGAGACAAGGAATCCTATTCTGGGGTAGATGCAGAACGTTTCTCAGGTGATTATTACATGTAGTCATTTTTTCTTTGGTACCTACAGGCTTTGAAAACTCTGGAATATGTTTCCATTAGATATTCAGAAACTATACCCACTGTATACTTAAAGGGGTCATTTAGGGAGACCATTAGAGTTAAAATCACATAAGAAACCTCTTGGAAGTAATTGGTTATTGAAACTGAAATAAGGGATAAACTTCTCACTGGTGGCTCTCCAGACTCTTATGGGTAGTGAGCATTAAAAGGAAATCCATTTATATGTTTCCACATGCATGGGAAAGTAACCCCTCTGGCACCCTCTCCCCCACAAAAAAGACTTTTAAATTTTTAGTCATCAATACCCTTGCAGGACATAATGGAAAATCTGTACTCAGCACCAACATTTGAAAACAGGTCTCTTCTGGCCTTCCACACATTACTTCTCTGAGTGTGCACATTAATCAAAGCCAATGTACTGTAAATACAATCACACTCTCTGACTGCGGGAGTTCCTCTTTGTTCCTGTTGGCATTGGCTTCAGCATTAATCATGTACATGATCTCTTACAGAGCCTGGGCATTTTTTCCAGCTTCCCTTAAACCACTGTGATATACTGGCTGCTCCTGCTCCTTTAATATCAGACCAAATCTTATGGGCTTTGAAAATAATCATCTTCAATTTATGGAAATAATATAATTTAGTTTTTATTATTTTGCATTTGACCTCCTTAAAGCCTACATACCAACTCACTTCTTATCTAGTCACAGCCTAATGTTATCATGGTCCAGTTGAAGAAAAATATATGGGCACGAAAGTCAGTAAAGACTTACCACAGGTCATAGATTGGATGCAGAGCTGGTTCAAGGGTCTAGCTTGCTACCAGTATCTGGCCTTCTCATTGCTTCTTAGATGAGGAAAACTGCCAGCAGATCTTTGGGATGGCCTCTCTCCCTTCCCTAATCCAGTTAGATGGAGCTACAGCTTATTAAGTTTTAAGATATTACAAAGTCTGCCGTTTTCAATTGGCTTATTCAGATTGAGCGTGATTCGATACACACTCTTTTATGCAGTTAGTTTTCATGTTAATGTGCCACTATTGCTGCTCTCCATTGATTTATATGCTTTATTGAATTTATTTTATTGTGCAGTGACCCAAAGTTGATTTCTTTAAAGTAAAGGGTATGGTTTTAAAATATGAATGAAATAATCTGCTCTAGTTCAGACTCACATTATTTTTTACTTTCTCCCTCTGTCAGGCATGATATCCAATTATTTATCTAATGCTCTGGGAGACACTATCCTGAATGGCTCCTCAATTAGAAGAAGTTAAATCAATATCATTGTAAAACCTTAGCCATGCAGCCCAGCTGTGTGATCCACCCTCTTGTCTGTGTGTGCTGGCCTTTGCCCTCAAAATCTCTTGCCTGGGAATCAAATAGACTCATGCCATACTTAGTCATTCGGATCTGCTTTCATATTGGAGGGCTCAGTCTCGAGGGTCACATGTTGATATCAGAATGAACTATATTCAAAGGACCATAACCTAGTTTCGAACTGTGTGCTTAATGATTTATTTCTTATTAAACCAAAATTACAATAGAAAGGGATAGAAAAGAATGTCAGGGCTTAGATTTTCCTTTTTCTAACTTCCTCTTTTTTTTTTTTTTTTTTTTTTTAACATTCCAGACTTTTTTGTTCTTTGTCAGGCATGGGTGCTTTGGTGCTGCCTCAGCAGTGCCTAGGGTCAAGGTGTCAGTTTGCATTGGACCACAGATCTCCTCCACCCCTCTCTATGGGGGTCTATTTTAGTCAAGGCCTGCCAGTTCTCTGTTTCTGAAAATAGGCCTCAAAGGTTTCCTGAAATTCTTTTGAAAACTTTAATGATGGCATGCAAGCATATTGAACTTGACTGAGATGGCTGGCTTTCTCTCCTACCCAGAGCTCCTCCCTGAACCCCAGTGTTCCTTTTTTTGAAAATATTCCTTAAAATGTGAGATACAGGGTCTCCAATTAATGGGGGGGTTATTTGGGAAGAAAGTCATAGGAAACAAGAAAATCAATGGCCATATGATAGGATGATGGTTACTCCGAATAAAATCCAAATTTGCCCCTCTCAAGAGAGTCTCACAGAATTCATTTCTATGGCTCACGGTCTGAAGATGAATGAACTTTTTTCCCCAATGAGAAAAAATGACATTTTCCCAGAGGCTAAAATCATTAAGATGGTGACTGTTCCATGAGATCAGTTCCAAGAAAGCTAAATACGCTTATGGTAGGAGCTGGCTTTCTAAAGCCATCCCCTCTTCACATTGAACTTTTGCTGCTTTAAACAGCAAAACATCCATAGTTTTAGCCAAATAGGTTACTTTGGGCCCTTATTCAGTCTGCTCTGTCAAGCGTAGAATGAGATAACACGTTTCATCTTCATCTCCTCTCTTTCCCTATTTTAGTTATGTTACATGTGTGCTAATAAATTAGGCCTATTATAAAAGACATATAGAAATATAAATTATACAGAGATCAATTAAAGATGAAAACACTATTTTAAATATCTTTCTAATGATAATGTCATTAAAAACAATCTCAAGACACAATATACACCCTTAAGGAGAAATTTAACATGAGGATTCGAGAATGTAAATCCATTCTTCAAGCATTCTTCTTGATAATTAATTTCATTGGCCCAGTTCTTGTCAATTTTTATTAGATCGTCATTGATTTTAACTTTGTAATGTGGCTGACCAATATCTCCTGCTAAGAATAAACAGAATTGCCAACTCTAACATCTTGTTCTTTGTTTGGGCTTCTTTTTTTAATTGTCCTCAATCCATTTTTTTTCCCTAAAAATTTAAAAACAGATCCAATTGAATGAAGTTTAGCTTAGTTAAAGCTATATGGTATAATTCATAAATCCAGTTAATCAGGCACATATTAACTGTTCAATAGTTGAAAGCTGTTGAACAAGTAAAGGCACCATAATCAACCTTCCTAAGCTGTAGAACTCTCTTGTCTGAAGTATGCAAGAGAGTATTAGTGTCAATCATACATAAAATACTGGTAAAAATACAATTGTTAACATTTCTGATAACAAACATAAATACAATTTCAAGTATTTTCTTACGGACTCGCTTTAGAGATTACCATTTAAACACACAGCTCAAACGTAATCTTTTCCAGAAAGTCTTTCCAGTTGCCTAAGGCAGGAAATACCAACTTAGTCCCTCAGAACATTTCTGCCATCTTATAGTACCTTTCTTGAGACTGTCACCCCTTTCTGCCTTAGAGTTATGTATATGCATGTCTTAGTTCTTGAACTAGAGGCTATAGACTTACTGAGGAATGGTCCATGGATAATTCATGCATAGGTTTCCCAGAACATATGGACCCAGGGAGAGCAGTAGGAAGACAAGCCAGGAACTTACATATCCTAGTTCTTAAAAAAATACATGTTTTGAAGAGAAAAATTAATAAATTCCCTATCCCAGTTGCAAATAAAAGTATACAAAGCTGTGAAGTTTATGTTGTCGTCTTGCCTCTATTAGGTATTACCAAACAGTAGGTTACCAGAAGGCATGAAAGAGAAGAACCAGAAATAAGAATATATTTATTTTAAAGGTTCAAAACAAATGTCAAATTCGCAAAGGACATTTTGCCTTTAAATAAGCATCTGAAAGGCAGCTATGAATGGTTATCATAAAACACTATTTTATTCTAAAACTTTTAAATATGCACACAGATACCTTAAACATATACTTATGTATAATTCATCTTCCTTCTTTTCTAAGTTAGTTCTAAATAGAAACTACAAATGACCATAATCACATGTTTTTATTACCCCCCACTTTAGATACTGGATATTAGAAAAGGAAGCATTATGTAAGTTAAAGAACAACTAAAAACAGTTTATTCCTGTAAGCACAGATGCTATAGTAAAGACAACAGGAATTATTTTTAGGTGTTTTTTTAACAGCAAAGAACTAAAGGTTAAAGGCGAATTCAAATTGAAAACCAGAAAACATTATATATTTTTTTAAAAGTCAAGGAACAAAAGGACAATTTATTTTTAAACATAGCTGCTATTTTTGGAAGCATGGCCAATACTTGAAGGGCTAGGAATTGTAGGTTCTGCTCTGTCTTCTGAGAGCAAAGCTTGGGCATCCTTTCTAGTTTTGCACATACTCAGATAGCTCCCGAGTATCACCAAAGTGAGATTCATGATTTAATTTTCTTTTCAAAGGTTATGTTCCCATCATTAAGCCATGCACATGGTAACTAACTGTGGAGATATGCCAGGCCAGGCTGGTGGAATTACAGAGGTTTCTGCTGGGCCAAACTGGACAAAAGTAAAGGCAGTCAAGTCATTTGCACTGCAGCTTATACTGAGAATTCTGAAGACTATACTCTACTACGAGACGGGGGCCTCCTGTCACAGTCTGGTTCTTGGAAACAAAGTTCCATATCACCCACATAAGAAGAAAGTCTTAGGAAGCATGAGTATATATTCTTGCTGTAGTTTCTAATTTTTTTAAATAATTTTTTAATGTTTACTTGTTTTTGAGAGACAGTGCAAGCAGGAGAGGTGCAGAGAGAGAGGGGGACAAGGATCCAAAGTGGCTTCTGCACTGACAGCAGAGAGCCCAATGAGGGCTTCAAACTCATGAACCATGAGGTTATGACCTGAGCTGAAGTCAGAAGCTCAACTGACTGAGCCACCCAGGAGCTCCTGCAGTTTCTATTTTATCAATGAACAAGTACATGTCATATTGCCTCTGGCAATTGGACTTCCCTATTTCCATGGAATGATACTTCTTCTTGGCTAATCCTGTGTTGGGTTGAAATACACATCTCTACCTTATCTCTGATCTCACATAGCCTATTGTTTGCAAATGGATGAAGCCCCAGTTTAGGGATCTTGGCCTACCTCATCACCTTGGTGCCACTCTGAAATCCCCATCAGATACAGTTACTTTGTCTCTTGGTTCTACTCCCTCTTTTCTGGTTCCATCTTGGTTATACCCTCTCTGTGCAATCTCACCATGTATGTTTTATATTTTCTTTATTTTTCTTTCTCCCTCTCTTTTTGTTGTTTTTCTTTTTTATTTTTGCCTCTTCCCTTTCTCATCCCACCCCTCCCACCCCATTCTCCTGCTAGTTAAAACTGAAGGTACTTGTTAGTCTTACTTGTGGATTAAACAGATTGTTGACCCTTGGTTTCACAGAAGTTTTAATGTTACTCATAACAATAAGTTTCCACTGTATGAGATTTTAAAAACTAAAAAGCAGGTTCCTACAGATTATTGATTTTGATATGTATTGATTTTGATATACATAACAAACCTGCAGTATAAGAATGACAGATTATCAGCCGCAATTACAAAAGAAAATATTGATGCTCATGTAAACTTGTGGTGCAATCAGCTTTATATATTCAGGAATTGGCAGATAATTCTTGCCCTATGCTTACACTATCCCTGGTTCCCATTTTCTTGTATTCTTTTTGGGGCCCAAAACAAACACAGCCCATCTTCTTTCTGTCTTGAATCATGAAAGATTTCACTTTTTAGGACTCTTTAGGAAAAACTACTTCACTTCCAAGTAGGGTGTTAATTAACCCATTCATTTGACAGATAACTATTGGTTATTGGTGATGTGCAAGGTGCTTTGCTAAGCAATGTGATAGATAGAAATATGAATAAGGTATGATCCCTGTTCTCTGTAACACAAAATGACTGGATGGAAATATCTTTCCAAAGGAAAGAGCACTTGGGCAAATAATGTCTTCCCTTTTATGTCATAAGTTGTTAGATGCAAAAGTAGAAAAGTAGTTCATTTGATCGTCTATTTATTTATGAATGCATTCATTAGCCAGAGCTATTGTGCATTTTAACTATAGAACAGGGTCTTTCTTAGACATTTATATCCTTGAAGCTTGAAAACTATAGGGAATACGTAAAGTTGAGAAGCAAATAAGCATGTAAAATAAATAATAATATAGTTTCAGATGTTAATAATGACAAGATGAAAATGAAACCAAGTAATGTGATAAAATACTAGGTTGGGACAGAGAATATTAGTTGAAGGAGAAACTAATTAATGTCTGTACCAAGTTTGGAACTGACAGGAGAAGCCGTATAATAACAATAATTGAATGTGCATGAGAAAAAAAATACATAAGTCTTACATCTTCGAGTCCAGGTGGAGTTGTGAAAGTGATCCACAGAGTATTTCCAAAAGAACTAATTTCTTCCTTGAATAAGTACTATAAACCATACATAGGGATATTGAAGGATAAAAGTAAGTAAAATGAGACAAGTGAATGAAAAATAGCTAATCAGAGTGGACATGAATCATGATACTTTATAATCACAAATGTTTTGAACTTTACAATTATAGAAACTGATAGTTGAACAGAAACTTGATGGCCAATTAGTCTGGGTTCTCTCACTGTGGAAATGATGTCTCCCACCTCCATGACTAATAGTTATCTAATTTCTGATGGCATGTTTCCACACTGGGGGCCCAGGACTTCATGGGATAGGTTTCTTTTTGTTAGATTGACAGCTTTAACTGTTAGCTATTTCTTTAAATTGAACAAAAATCTCCCGAATTCCTCAGCTCTACCCTTTGGAGCAACCCAGAAAGCATGTCCTGCAAGAATGAAGGGTTCAGGACTCCTGGGTGGCTTGGTCGGTTAGAGATCCAACTCTTGATCCAGCTCAGTGCTGACACTGTGTGGAGCCTGCTTGGGATTCTCTCTTTTTCTGACCCTAACCTGTACACATGTGTTCTCTCTCAAAGTAAATAAATAAACTTAAAAAAAAAAAGAAGAATGAAGGTTAGATTCAGATGTTTGGCATGTTTGGTTAGACACCATTGGATTCTCTGAAAAATACATTTAAGAATACTGAGGAAGAAGAAGGCCATTTAAAACATTAACACAATGAACAAGCAAAGAGGAATAAGAAAAAAAAAACTTTCTTTATGGAAGTGGCACCTAATAAGCATGCTTTATTAGATGCAAACAAGGGAGGGAGACAAGAAATAAGTAGAAAAGACCTGATGCTACAGTCAAGATTTAGGCAGATCTGGAAAAGCACAGGTGACACAGTGTTCTTATCAAAATTCACCTGCACTACAAATAGAAGACAACATAAAATGTTGAAAGAACAATCTGAGCCCTCTCAGATAATCGCAGCAACAAACAACAGCTAATAAAGGAAGACACTTTGAAGAACTAACATGCAGAACTGACAGTGCACAAAATAGGCTGGGGAAGTCTGGGTAGCTTTATGGAAAGGGAGTGAGAAAGGAAGAGAGAAGAAGTAAGAAGAGAAACACTAACTTTGTATTTCAGCCTTCAGTTTGAACTGATTTTTGAGCTTTAACACACAGCTGTAACTTTTAGCATTTAACCATGATTATGAATAAAAAGAAGTCAGTTAGTAAATGGAAATAGGTATAAACTTCAGGGTCATAATCAATCTTGAAACATTCTCTATGGTTAATTTACCGTCACCTATCCATAACATTTCCCCCTTGGCTATTTATGTTAAGCACTATCCTTGGATTTTCCTACTACTCCATTTATAACTAGTTTCTGTCAAAACTGATGCTGTTAACACTAGGAACTAGGTGCCCATGTCAACTAGCTGCCATTTTGGGGGGTGAGGTAAAGAAACTCACAAATAATTACGACTTAATATAAATATCAGATTTATCACCTTTAAAATGGGTTAGTGTATATGGAAGCACTTTGTGTACTTCAAGTTCCTATAAAGATATATGAATACTATTAATATCTGAATATGATGTTGGAATTTCTTGCAACAAATAATAATCTGGCATAGTTAACTAGTAGACACTTCCTTAAATAGATACTTGCCTAAATATCATACAAATGTGCATAAGAAATGTTTCATATTTGGAGTTATGTTGAGAAAAACAAGCACATTTATACAATAAAATACCCCCTCAACTCAGTTCATATTTTTCTTTGGTTTTATACATGTATTTGTTTCTTTGATAAAACACATTGCTTATTTATTAAATTTATTCAAATAATAAATGTTTCTTACACATGCTATTCATCTATATTACTTTCATAGAAGATAATATATTATTTCAATAGTTTACTACATCATAGAAATCATTGTATTGAGGGGAACAGTGTTGAACAAATTACCCTTTGTCAAAAACTATATATCCAAAAGACTTACATATATATCAATTAAAATTACTAGCTCTCAACTATTACAAATTTCAAAATAATTGATCATAAATTTACATATATCTACACACACCATATCCACATATATATACACACACCCATATATACATATACACACATACATATACACACCCATATTCATATATATGCAACACACATACACACACACACCACATCATGTATGTACTTGTAACTGATAATTTCAAATATTTGTGCAATAGGCTTTGATTTCAGTAAAGACCTTTTAATCATTTAAAATAAAAAGTTTTCTATTGAGCAAAATCATTTTAGCAATCGAGTTTTAGTAAAATAAATAGAATAAGGTGATGAAATTTAATCTAGGCATCACAATGTAGAGGAATATGACCAAAATTTTTAAATTTACATTTTGGGTTAGTTGTGTTTCTAGAACATCTGTTATGCTATTACGACAGGTGTTTATTAATATGGATGTCTAATCAAATCTCTTGGTTGCTAATAGCTTGGCAATTCAATATCTAAATATTGTCAAAATCCTTGATTATATGTTGAAAACTGTGGATAATTGATTCAAGACTGTTTCCCTTGACTAGATTAAAAAATTAAAACCTCTCCTGTGTACTTTCCTTTAGAATCTCAATATTTTTCTGAGATTTCTAAAATGTTTCAGTAATGAGAACTTATAAAGGTATACAAACTTTCTATGAGCCAAGATGGGTCTTGATTCAAATTTCTTTGGGTCCTTCATTTTTCAAATACAATAAAATTATTTTCTTAATTTTTAATGTTTAATTTTTAGAGAGAGAGAGAGAAAGAGAAGGAGAGAAACTGACAGAGTGCAAGCAGGGGAGGGGAAGAGAGAGAGGGAGACACAGAATCCAAAGCATGCTCCAGGCTTTGAGCTATCAGCAGAGAGCCCGATGCGGGGCTCCAACTCATGAACCATGAGATCATGACTGAACCAAAGTTGGACACTTAACAACTGAGCCACCAAGGCACCCCACAATAAAATTTAATGCCCTGGGCTGAGAGTGAGTTCATAGTGGCTCAGTAACAAAGTAATGCAATTTATATAAATATAAGTACACACACACACACACACACACACACACACAGAAAGGCCTACAGAAAACCCTTTTGGGTACATCCAAGCTCAGATTTTAGAATTAAATTTTCTTAAAATTATTTATTAAGTTCTGAGTAATAGGAGTCAACAAGAAGCAGTTTGGTGCCCTCTGCAAATTGGTTGAGTAACTTCAGTGGATGGTATTTACACCGTAGACCCTGAGCTGGATTTTCCTTTTAAATATGTGAGGACATGACACACATCTCAAGGAAATTTCTGTGGTAATAGCATTAAATGGAAATATTTGAAGGTCTGAAACTTAATAATTACAGATTCTGAAAGTTTAGAATTTATTTACTTCCGGCACACTTTCCTTCTACCATTTCTGTGAGGATAATTGCCAGCTTTTGGCCTATCTCAGGTTTGAACATGCCTTCCTCACTTAAGATGAACCATTTCTAGCTTTTTTTTAATTTTATTTTTTTAATTTATATCCAAATTAGTTAGCATATAGTACAACAATGATTTCAGAAGTAGATTCCTTAATGCGCTTTACCAATTTAGCCCATCCCCCCTCCCACTACCCCTCCAGTAACCCTATGTTTGTTCTCCATATTTAAGAGTCTATTATTTGGGGCGCCTGGGTGGCTCAGTCGGTTAAGCATCCGACTGTGAGTTCGAGCCCAGCATCAGGCTCTGTGCTGAGAGCTCAGAGCCTGGAGCCTGTTTCAGATTCTGTGTCTCCGTCTCTCTGGCGCTTCCCCGCTCATGCCCTGCCTCTCTCTATCTCTCAAAAATGAATAAATGTTAAATTTTTTTTTAATAATAATTAAAATTTGAAATATTATGAGAATTACCAAATGTTACACAGAGACACAAAATGAGCAAATGCTATTTGAAAAATGGCCACAAAAAACCTTCAGTGTGTAAAAACAAAAACAAAAACAAGCCCAAAAAACAACCCCCCCAAAAAAACACAATTATCTGTGAAGCCCAATAAAATGAAGTGCAATAAAATGAGGCATATTTGTACATGAATTAGAGTCTATTAATGGGTTGTTTTTCACTAATTCTCTGAAAAATTCATTTTCTCCCTAAGATGTACATGAATTATTTTCATATCTTATGTGGCTATGTTTATCTTTATGGAATTGGTATTATCATGGTTAGGTATATGAAAGCATCTGTGGTTGGGGCATAAATACAATATTTTCTACCACTTTAACTCCCTGATGGCAGAGAGGATATTGGTTCCTACAGAGATCTTTTCAACTGCTCTTCAGAAACAAGTGTGGCATGATCCAGTATCTGTCATCTTATAAAACAAATAACCAAAAACAAACACACCTGTGGTCATGGGGCCCAACTGCTTATCTAACTCTGCATTGGGAGATAAAGTCAATTAAAACGCACGTACATGCACTCACATTGGTTGACAAAGAATGAGTGCAGAAGTGTGTTCACTATATAAAATCACCAATTCTGAATCAGCTTATGTATTTTTATTCACTACCTTTTAGTTCTGCTTTGTTCAATAAAGCACTACACTACTTAATTAACTTGTTTTTGGAGGATACACACACACAATCACATATAAGTGTGGCTATTATCCAGGTGAACAAAGTGGAAGCTTTCAAATTTTTTTTTCTAATATATCTTCAGTGTTGTTTTGAAAGAAAATAATCAGTCATCCACAGATGAACATCCAGATTGCTTAATGAGCGCAATTATGACATCTATTTTACCGAAGTCATTCTTAATGGGCACTCACGATTCATGTAGAACAATTATATTACAATATGCTTTACTTATTACAGAAGCAACACTTCTGTTTTGTGTGAAATGTTACATTGAATTTAAAGCCCTGAAGTGCAATGGCCTTCAGAGAGATATCAACCATTTCTCAAGTCAGTCACCCTGGAAGGGATATTGAATTTTTAGAAAATAGGAATTATCTTCCCTATCTGTAAAATGAAAAGATGGGACAGATAATCTTACTGGACCTTCCAGCTCTTAGATCTTATAATTTTATGCCTTTTTCTCTTTCAATAAATAATTCTTCCAAATTAAATAGACTATATATTTGGTTTAAAACTTTAAAAAGTATATTTTGGAGTATATTTTAGCATACTTATAGTGTATTTTATTATATTTATGGTAAATTTTATACATTAAATATTTTATATATTTTTATAAAATGACAAAGTACATTTTGTAGACAATCATATTTATATTTATAGTGGGAAATATTTATCTTCTATATTGTTATAAAGCAAATGTGTTTTTACTTTCAGCTATCTGAAACCAGCTAGGAAGACAGCCACACAGATGATCGACCATATGGCATTAATAAATGTATAACCAAGACAGACATGAAACACTTTATATTTTAACCAAACTGCTAAACTAACTCATGAAAATGTCATACATTACCTATTTAGCTGAGAGTTTTATTGCAGAGAAACTGTGTCATAATTAACAATTAACATAGGACCAACCATTCTATTTTATGATTATTTCTCAAATGAATTAAGAAAGATGGATTATCTTTCATCTACATTCAATTAAAGCTCCATACAATTATCTATATAGGAATATATAAATATCAATGATTATATAAAAAATGACTCAGTTCCATGACTAGCATTTCCATAGAGGGTACCATGGGGAATAAACTCACTATAATTAATTTTTAGTTAGATTAATAATTTTCAAACTATCTCCACTGAGGTACCTCAGTGGCCAATGTTATGGAGAATAAAAGTAGGAACATTTTGGTTCCCCACTACAGAATCCCCTAGTTCATCTTCTTTTGTTTACATTTGTATGATGTATCTGTGGTTTTGATTTTTTAAAAGATCCCAATGTTTTAGAAAATATTTTAAAAATTCTGTTAGTGAAATATTGTAGTACTATATAAGATGATTTAAATAAATGCAGGACCACGGGGGGGGGGGGTGGGGAGTGTCAAGGAAAAATGGGCATTTGAGGAAAAGAAACTGGCTTAATAAATATATTTAAAAAATTTTTAGTATGATTTGATATCACTGTACATCCCACGTCTATAAAATGAATAAGGTGAGATAGAAGAGTTGATTATTTTGTTTCATGTCTGCCTGGAAATGGAAACATCTTAGCATAATTAGTCAATTACTCCTTTAGTGTTTCCTCGGTTTTATCCCTGCAATATTGTGATAAATCCTCTATCATATTCACTATATATCTGAGACCAACTTATTTTCCTCAGAGGAATTACAATGGAAATAGATGGAACTATCCAATCCTACTGGATTTTCAAGCATTCAAAATTTAATAAAGACAAGAAATTTACTTCAAAATGGTTCTTTCCTCCATTGCAAAATACTCAGCAGCAAAGTAGTTGAATGTGATTTTATATTATTTCTGTTGTGTTAATAAAAATGGCAAATTAAGCCAAAGCAAACAGCTTCCACTATCATTTTAAAGTTTATAAGACCAATTTTATTTGGAAGAAAGGCATAGTCTGCACATATCTATTCCAGAAGGCTAAATACAAACTTGTAAGAGTGGAGCCTTGAGTTGGAAGAAAATGCAAAAAGGTTTGGCCAAATGGAAAGGAGGGAGGGGCTGGCACACACTAGTTATGGAGTTGTTCTGGGAAAAGGCATCCAATTTGACCAAAACAGAATTTCCATAGCACAATGTTGGACAAAGAAATAGGAGAGTACGTAAGGACCAGACCCAGGGAGCTTGAAATGCTGACAAGTTTAGGATACCTTTATTTTTAACACTCAACCCAACTGAACTGGTCTGCAGATGGCAGAATCTGTGGAAAATTTAAGCAGCAGTAATTTCCCTTTCACTGTGGACAGTAAACTCTGAGTCTCAGAGAACACTGGCTGGCTGCAAGGATGATATGCCAGTAGACAGGGTCTTTCGTATGTTCTCAGGAATGTGACCCCTAAACCTGAATGCTCATGATGATCTGCATTTTACTCATGGTTGATCACTCCTGAACCCTCTGCCTGACCACCAACAGCTAATAAATGTTTCCCTTCTCTGTCCATTTAATCTTCACTCTCTTAAATGTTTTTTATGTGTGTGATCTTTCTATTTGTTACGGTAATTACTTAAAGATAGAAAGTCTGGAGGCACCTGGGTGGCTCAGGCAGGTAAGCCTCCGACTCTTGATTTCTGCTCAGGTTATGATCTCATGGTTCGTGTGTAGGTCTCTGCACTGAGAACAGGAAGCCTGCTTGGGATTCTCTCTCTCTCCTCTCTCCACCCCTCCACCCCTCCACCCCTCTCTCTTTCAAAGTAAAGAAATAAACTTTAAAAAGAAGATAGGAAGTCTGGGCTACATATTTTGTACATACCCCCAAACACCAAACATGAGGACTGTGAATGCTCAAACACAGTTAATGATTAGTCTGATTGTATCAAACCTACTGAAAGAATTTAAAAGGCTGAATTGATCTGTTCTCCTGGTAATGATGGAAAACCAGTGATACTAGGAAAAAATGTGAATTAACTTCTCATAAGAGGATTGCCAAACTGGAGGAAATTGTAACAATTATCTACAGGCAATTTGTGTTTGACATTATTCTGTGTAATTTAAAATGTGAATTATCACCTTAAGTATTCATAATAGTACTTTGAAGAGAATTTACATTAAAACTAACTTGAGGTATTTGTAAATAGCAATATGTTGAAAACAAGCAATGAACTTTGGCAGAATTTCCTACTCATTGATTCATTCATATTTGCATTATTTATAAGATGCTAATTGGGCTGTTCTCTAGAAGAGTCTCTAAATACGGTGCTGCACAAAAGCTCTAATTTTGTGAAGACCAAACAACAAAAATTCATAGAGCTATCATATTGTGAGGATTCTATCTTTGATAAACTACAATATTAGCCGCCAAAATTAAGAAAGAACAATAAGATAATACTAAGGAAAACTAAGTATATTTTTTACTTTGACTAAGTGAATATGTCAACTGAAGGATTTTTTTTCTGAAAATAATATGGAATGTATATATAGTATCTTTGCTGTGTTTTCTGTTAGGTGATGTCTTTTATAAAGGTGTGGAGTGAATTTTTAGCCTTAAGTTTCCTTGGACTAGCTAGCAACCTGTGCAACCTTCATCAGTTAGGCTCTTCTCACTTTGACATTACACCCCCTCCATACACACAGAAATAAAGAGCAGACACAAAATCTCCAGTAGCTTTGAACAAAAATCACATTTCAAAAATTAATAATGTATGCAATTATCCTCCACCTATGTGTATAGGACAAGGTTGACACGGACTCACTTTTGCTTTGATGAAAGACAGCTCTACTCATGATTCCCTTCACTTTCCTCAGTATTAACATTTACCAAAAAAAAAAAAAAAAGTATACATTGCTCTATGACCTGAGATGCATTAAATATTACGTGCCAGTAATTATTTTAGAGACAAAGGAAGAAGGGGACTGTGCTTGTCCCATGTATACATGCCTTAACAACAGCATGGCACCCAGAGACAGGCACTTGATGGGATACTACATCACACACACACACACACACACACACACACACATACACTTCTTATTAAGGCACATAAAATTTACCATCTGGACTCCACCTACCCAATCATACCCTGCCATACTTCACCACCCCTCACCACATACCTTTCACACTAACTATATGGACTCTCTTACCCTTACATATCCTTGCATTCTTATCTCCATCACTTAGCTTTTCTGTTTCCTTAGCCCATGAGCTCACTCCTCACTTGTCTACCTTGTCAATTCCAATTCATCCTCTGGTGTCTAATGTTTAATTTCCACCTTTTCTCTAAAAAATATATGGACCTCCTCAAAATAACGAGTTACTCTCTTGTTGCTCTCCCATAGCACTTAGTGTAAAACATTGATCTTAAACTATATCCAGTTATTGTTGTTCTGAATCATGTATTTGTTTCTTTGCTATAATTTGCTGTAATTCAAATTTGACATCCAAAGGCTAGGTCAAAGTGTTTTAACTATCTATACTACTTAGAACAGGCTTATCATGAACTAGGTGCTCAATGAATATTTTAAGCAATCTAATAAATCCTTTGCCAACCACTTATTTTCCATGTTTGCTTAAAATTCTAATCCAGCAAAACAATGATGAAATAAATATTAAAAATGGCTTCCAGGAACTTGTGGATTTACCATTTTTTTATTGCAACCGAGGAATCAGTCACAACTTTACCTTTAAATAATATTTTTAGCAAATATAAAAAGCTTTTGAATTTGGTACTTCATCTGTTAGCATACATATCTCATGAGTTTGGAGTGGCAAACAAAGGACAATATTTGAAGCAGGATGTAGATTAATATTGACATCAGCCAATTTTGACTTAGTCACCTGGCTTCTCCATTTCCAATAATAAAGGAGATGTAGGTGATGTATGTTGCTCTCTTATTACAGAAATACAGATATCAGTCAAATTAAGGTATGCCTTCATACAATGTTACAACAAATTCTAGTTTAAAAATACCAGCCCAAATGTGTGCAGTGATGAAATATTGCTTGAATAAATAGATCGGAGTTCTCTGTAGATATATTTTAACATTGCTTCCTGAAGCCTTTCTCAGTCTCATTTACTTACCAGTAAAATGAGACGATGGACCACAGGAACTTTCAGGCCTCCTAAATGTTTGAAATACAACACTTGACAAATAAGATAATTTACTCAATAGCTGAATTGCTAAGGCACTGTCGGCAGTTCTTCAACAAGACGTCTTTCAGAAAAAAAAAAAAATCGCAAGTATTTATATTATCAGGAAACCTACCTATCCTACATGTACTTTATTCCATGATGTTTTTAAGCAATATAGGTTTATGACGACTATTCAAAATATCTCTTTTCACAAATGGAATAGAGTTGGGTTGCTATTCAGTAGCACAGTTTGGATTATTAAGAACCAAAGGTATGTGCCTCCTCTAATCATCTGAAAAACATAGATAACAAGTTTAAAAAAAAAAAAGTAAAACTTCTCCCAAAGTCATTGAGATGTTTTCCCCAATGACAAATAGTATGAAAATGTCCATGCTTTGGAGAATGAGCCTTTTAACAAAATGACAGCAACTTCTGTAAAGATGGACTGCACCAATGTGCAGTTCAGAAATTCTACATGTTACATTATGCTTTCATTGACAAATTAAAATGAAAAACAATCATCAAACTCTATTTCCCAGGCCACATATTAGGTCAACACTAAACTATTTGATAATGTGAACAATGGCCAAATGAAAAAGTAAAACATATGCTTTCAGAGACACGTGACAGGTTTGGAAAGCTAATTACACACAAATTCAAATGATGAAACGAATTCATGACTAGCCTGAGATAGACCAAGACAAGCTCTGTGAATAAATAAAAGTAGCACAAGTTCAGTGGCATAAGAATCAGTGTCATATAGGGGCGCCTGGGTGGCTCAGTTGGTTAAGCATCCAACTCTCGGTTTCTGCTCAGGTCATGATCTAGCTGTACCTGAGTTTGAGCCCCACGTCAGGCTCTATATGGACAGCACAGAGCCTGCTTCAATTCTCTCTCTCCCTCTCTCTCTGCCCTTCCCCTGCTCACATTCTCTCTCTCTCTCTTTCTCTCTCTCTCTCAAAATAAATAAATATTTAAAAAAAGAGTTAGTGTTAAATAGAGAGCAAAAGACTATGCCCTCTGCAGTAAGCCTGTGGCTTGATAATATATCATGGCTTGAGGAAAAAGGCTGCTGATTTTCCACAGATAACCATTTCTAAACCAGCAACACAGGAATATTCCTAAGGTTAATATCATCTCTTACGTTTTAAAATGCTAGATCTAGCATTGACAGCTTTGTATCTAGTTGAATGCTTTGGTTAACAGTGATTAAGAGGCTGATCCTGGCATCTTCAAGAAAACCTTTCATTTTAAAATGAAAATGCTGCCGATATCCATGACGTTACATCCTCTGTTTTTGTTTGTCTGCTGTTGTAAACAGCACACACAACCCAGTGTGGACTGGAGAAGTTAACTCAGTTGGGTAAAACACTGGGTTAATGAAGACAAGGTCACAGATTTTATCCCCATACAGCTCAGTTAATTTGGCAGAGAAAAGCCTTGTTGCCAAGCTCCAGCTGTTATTTCAGCAAGCCCAATTGTAAATTCATGGTGTGGGTCACAGTGGATCAAAACAACCCACCCATCCAGTCTCCTGGAAAACAATGCCAAACGCCCATGGTTCAAATTGGCAATTGTGTATTTTATTTAAATGGCACAGTTTCTTTTTTCAAATGTTGCTTAGCTCTGAATAATGATGGAAGATAAATTCAGAAAAATTTGTTTTACATCATTGAGTGCATTTTTGCACATGATCTACTGTCATTTTTATATCTGTGGTTTGTCCACCTGTAACAAAGGAATAATTCATACCTCCTAAACAGCAGCATTCAACTTGCGTCAGGCACAAATGGTGGTTTCGAAGGGTGTAATTATGTAAAAAGCAGTACATTTTCTGAGCCTCAGATCTAAAGGAGGATTTTTAGAAATGGAATTATATCGATAGGACCACGATAATAACAGGCATTTTGCTACCTAAGCATTATGAGTAGGAGACATCCTGTTTCATAAAAGAATCATGATTCAAAAATGAGCCTATGTCGTACATTGGTAAAATCAGCTGTAAAAAAGATTCTGCCTGACCATGTCAAATGTTAGAAGCAACACACACACACACACACACACATTTGGGTTGAAAATCAAAACGCGGGTCTCATGGTCTAAAGTTAGTTTGTTTTGTATCTCCCCATGAGCCGCTTACTTTGAATTTGTGAGACTTTATCACTAAAGATCTTTAAAAAACAATGGAATAAAATCTTACTTTAAGGAAAGTTAACGATCTTCTGATTTCTAGCTCTATCACGGAATTTCTGTGTAATCCTATTTATACATGCTTTAAATGAAAGACTATGGTATCTGCTTGATGTAGGAGAAAATAAAAACAAAAAGTTGGCTCAACATGCAAGTCTTTATAATAATCCCCATATGTAATCCTCTATGTTCTTACAAGGCTTTTCATATTAACTTTGACTTTGGTGAAGGTATTTAATCAATATTTTCACCGAGCTGGGTTCTATTATTCCTCAATTTTGTTCTTTGCTCACCCAGTTAGTCTGAATTGATTTCTAAAGAACAGAAAAGGAAAGAAACACCCTTTAAAATTGTATCAAAACAAAGTAAAAAAGCAGAATTACTAGACTCTTCAGGAATATCTGCAGAAGGAGAAAAGTCAAAAGACTTTTTAAAATAAAATATAAAATTGTCTCGTTTAAAAAATTTAGCCTTCTGCTAGACCTCATTTGACTGATACTTTCCCCTCTATCTCTGTTACCTTCAGTGTTGAGCACCAAACTCTTTCTAGAGTTTCTGTATTTTAATATTCCTATCACTTTCACCTTTCATTTATTAACAAATTTCATGACTGTATTTGTTTCACCTTGCTAGCATTGCAGACACAAGACTTTTGAAATTATACAATAAATAAGAACAGAATCAGTCTTAATTTTGATGGTTGGGTTCTAATTATCAGAATTAACATGGTACTATAAAAAAAATGGACCTTCTATTTTTTTATTTATTTACTTATTTATTTATTTTTATTTTATTTAAAATGTATGAAGTTTATTTATGTATTTTGAGGGAGACAGAGACAGTGCAAGTAGGGGAGGGCCAGAGAGAGAGGGAAAGAGAGAGAATCCCAGGCAGGCTCTGTGCTGCCAGCACAAAGCCCAACTCAGGGCTTGAACTCCCAAAACAGTGAGATCATGACCTGAGCTGAAATCAAGAGTCTGATGCTCAACCGACTGAGGCACCCAGGCACCCCCAAAAATGGAGCTTCTAAGTGATTTTGGACAGTTCTAACAATAACTCTGACTCTATATTAGCATTTCTATGGGCTTTCTTCTTTCTGTTTAGTTTCGTTTTGTTTTGCTATTCCAAACACTGGCATACATTAAATAAATTAAGAAAAAAATAAAATCTAACAACAGATACACAAGCCCAGGGATTTTAAAAGACTATTTTATACTAATCTTTGTAAACTATGGTTTTATTTCACAAGTTGTTATGGAGAAAAGAGTTGCAATGTGAAAATCAGAGTTTGGGTTTGTTGCTGCTCTTCCTTGTAGATGGACCTTGTGAGATGGACCTCTATAGCATAAAGATTATTTTGAGTTAAAAGTAATTAAAACCTAGGAGATGCAGGAAAAGTTCTCTGTCTCCTCCCCACTGCCTGCATTTATATTGGAAAGAAGAGCCTTTATCAGGAAGAGAGCTATTAACAGAGACTCCCCTTTTCCTAAGAACCTTATCTGCACAATAAGGCCACCTTTGTTTTCCAAACATCACCTTTTACCTTCCCACTAAGAAGCATTCTCTCCTTTGTGTCCTCAGGCCCCTACCCCTCTCCTCAGCTCAAATAAGCTTTGCCTTGCTTCATTGTCTTTGGAATGTCATGTCCGTGTGGATTCCCTGAAAGTAGGCCTATTAAATCTGATTTTGTCCTGTTAATCTGTTTTATGTCTGGTTGATTCTAAGTCCAGCTAGAAGGACCCTGGGCAGAGGAAGGTCTTCCTCCCTGCAACTCTTAGGATTATGTGACCTAGGGCAAATTATTTATTTTAATTCTTTTAATTTCAACCTCCAGGTTTGTCAATTAGAAAATAGAAGATACATAGAATATTATAAATAACACATAAAAATAATTACACACACTGGTGGCTCAAAATTGCTAGTTGTTTTTGGTAATTATTTCATTAAAGTGAATATATTAATATTTCCACTTTATGTATCTTTGTGGTAACAATTAGTCTTTGCCACTAGTAATACTTGTGTCCCAAATGGTGCAATCAATAACAACAACAACAACAACAAAAATATATTTCATTCATACTATGCTCCCTGATAGGGAGTATAAGGCAAGCTGAGGGCAAAGTACAGGCTAACAGCGCTCTCCCTGCCAGGTGGGATATGTATGATATTCCTCAGATACTCCCCACTGCCCAAGAACAAAGAAAAGGAAAGAAAACAAATGGAGTTTTGCTAGAGATCACAGTCCTGCAGGATAGGAGTCTCCTTCACTTTATGGATAACTTTTTAATGCCTGTGTTATGTTGGCAATTATAGTCCAAGCACAGGGTCCCTGATATGTATCTGAATGGTCTCATGACTGAGGTTTTACTAAATAGTAATAAATGAAGTTTTCCTAACAATAGCTAGCCCCTCAAGGTTCTAGAAACCTTGTTTTCAAAATTCCTTAGATACTTACTCTATCCCTAACCCCTTCCCAACTTGAAGGTATATACTCGGTCACTCTTCGCAAACCCAGGGCAGCTCTTTCTGCCCACGGGTCCGTACTGTAATAAAATCATCTTTTTGCACCAAAGATGTCTTCAAGAATTTTTTCTTGGCAGTCAGCTCGGAACCCCCCCATCACTCCAAAATCTCATCATCGCTCCTAAAATGAGAATCTTGAACATGTTATACTAGGAATATGTCCTCTACTGTTACGATAGGAAAAAATAGGATAGAATAGGCACAAAAGAAAATGAGGCCTTAGTAAGGTGGAAAATAAGACGAGAGAAACCCTACAAAGACACTTCCAAACTCAAACCTGCAAAAGGGCGTGCATTCTAACCCCGGAAGAATTGCTCACCACGTTAATGCAGATGGAATCTGAGGTGGCCATGGGACAATGGCCTACTCTAATAAAGGATGAATTGGAAACTTGAAAATTAGGGCATATATATGGAAGCCCCAAGTTATGGAATATTATTCTGGGAGCTGTAACTTGAGGTGTTGCATCATAAGGACACATGTGCCTAGGATGGACCATGCTAATTCATATCCAATAGTTTAACTTGCAGACATAGGGACTATATTAAATCAAAAAAGGATTTTGCCAATGGGGAGTCAATGGGCCATAATGCCAAGTGAGTCAGCTTGGGATCCCATATCTCTTTCTGACTGTGAAGAGAGGAATAAAATCTGTCCATGCCCTCAATAAAAAAGGAATCCTGATTTCACTCAGGTCTGGCCACTCATCTCTATCCCAGTAACCAACAGCATTTGGTACATGGGTAAAGGAAAATTTTGCTGGGAAAGTAAACAAGGAGAAATAGCTGACACAGAGAACTTTACCTGTGAGCATATCTACCATATACTAAATCATACCAGAGTATGGTGCAACATCAGAATTTTTGGCCAAATACATTTACAAAAGAGTAACAAGATTTATAGTAATTGAGATATCGAAGATCAATCTTTCCTTGAGGTAGAATTAAATACACCTCATGGAGTTGTTCCTATGGAAACTGGATGGCCAAAGGAGGAATTGAGGATTGAGCAACATGAGCTAGTTCAGGTGCTCAATTATTCTAATCAGTAATATCACCAGATTCAAAGAAGTATAGAAGAGGGAGGAAAAACTATAGTTAAATTGATAATACACAAACACACACACACCCACGACCAGACTTGCCAGGGATTTTTTGGATGGCTACAATCCATCTTTCCTTCTTATGGTGTGGCTTCTTCCCTAGAATGCATTACATTTGGAATATTAATGATTGTTGGTCTTGTGGGACCCAAGGAATTTAACAAAAATCCCCTACCCCTGGACAAACAGAGCAAGACTAACTCCATTTTGTGCTACACCCACCATCTCATGTATAAACCCCACATGACCTACTTATTGCTTAAGACACTCCCCCACCCTAGTCAAGCCTCTGAACACACCCTTACTGGAAACTGGCTCATATAGGAATGCAGAACCCTTAACCGCCAAAGAATGTAAACCCCGCCTTCTTCCCACCAAACTTGCAAGCCAATTCTGACCAGAGTGATAGGCTAGTTCAAACAGTTACTATAGGATAAATTGTAATTCAATTGGCCACCTGCGTGTGGACTGACATGACTATGCAACTTTCTGTGTGTGTTACAATCTCATTGGTCACTGGCCCCTCTAAACCTGCCACGCCTCTTAACATAGGGGTCCAAGTCTCTGCTCTGCTGTGTCGGGTATACTTGGGCCCAAGCTCGAGCTTGCAAATAAACCCTCGTGCGTTTGCAGCGGTATCGGCCCTTTGGTGGTCTCTCGGATTCGAAATCGGGGGCATTACAGGTCTGATATTCTTTATATATGTAATTTGCAGTTGCTGTCACATGTCAGAAAAATTAGACATCCAAGAAAATTTTGCTAGCCCAGATGTAGCAAACACCCTCCCATTAAATGGGACCTCTGGATCGACCTCTGAACCTGTCCTGACTGCTGTTCCCCTGTCATCATGCCCCTTCAACAGGAAGTAGTTCAGATCTGTTGGTCATCCCTGTCCCTAATGGCAGTTAGGAGTCACATGTTCAGAGGGAGGACTATAATAGGAAAAGGTAGGATAAAATAGGGAGACAGGGAAAGGTTAGGACCTAAGGTCCCTGGGTGGGGAAAAACACTTACTTTGAAACAATGCTGGGAGTCATTGACTACAGCAAACCCCCTCAGGGCATAAAATCCCACTTAAGAATGTCACAGACACCACCTACTCCCTCTCAGGTTTCCTTCAGGAATTTGACAATAAAAATGCCTAGCTAAACCATAAATGTCCCCTCTCTGTAAAGAAAGCTTTCATACTCTTCTTCTTTTCTGATCTTCTACTCTAATAAACTTTTGCCTCCTGCTCATTTTGTGCCCACCACTTCATTCTTTGAAGTGGTGAGGCAATGAATCCCTGGTGTCGTGGTAAAAACTCCTGCAACATTGTTTTTATCCTGTTAACTCCTCCTTATTACTCAGGTCTCATAATTGTCACTTCCTTAGGGAAATTTTCTCAACCTCACTAAGTCAAGTATTTTGTTATATTTTTAAAGAAAAATAAGAACATTTAACATTTATGTAATTTTGTATTTACTTACGGATCATAGTGAACGAAGTCTCAGCTTGTACACAGGCTCCGGACTTGGCAACACCAGTTAGAGCAAACAATGAGGCTGGAATTCCATTTACACATAGTCAATTCTATCCCACCTCCAAGAGACCTCCTCTAAATGGACTCACAGAAGCAGGCAAACATTTCTCCCCAAGCCAAAAGGTGGAAGCTTCTTTCCCAAAGAAATATAAAAAAAGTATATTCTAAGAGTACTCTGATTTCTAACACAAATGTTTACATCTCAAATTAGTATCTAGGGTCATCCAGGTTAAAGGCTGAACTTTTCACATTTACTCTTTATTAAGTGAGAAAGAGACAGGTCCCACCTATATGTACAGCTATACAGCCTGTTTTTCTTTAGCTTATTTTAAAATATAAACAGATCCAAGAGTTACAATACATTTGGAAACAGTCTTCTATATGGAAAATAAATCATAGGATAAACAGGGGGGAAATGACCATTGAGGAAACACAAGTTATTCAAGGAAAAGAGAAAAACTAAATGAGATTAATCTAAATAAAACTCTCCATACAAATATTGTTAAAAGGACTCATGAAGACAGTGTATCTGTAAGACAAGTATAGAATGGTATGAAGAAAATAAAAGCATTTAAAGAACAAGAAAGAAATTTTGAATATAAAAAGTTATCTTAAAATAATTTCAATGGAAGGGGCACCTGGATGGTTCAATCAGTAAAGCATGTGATTCTGATCTTGGTGTTATGAGTTTCAGCCTCATGTTTGGATGAGAGATCACTTAAAAATAATATCTTAAAAAATAATAATAATTTCAGTGGAAGAATTAGAAAATAACATCAAGGACAAGAGATGGAATTTTGAGAGAAAAACTAAGATGTAGAGAATCAATACAGAAGATCAAACATTCAACTAATAGGAGTTCCATAAAGATAGTAAATAGAAAAATGATAGACTCATCAAAGAAATTAAAGACATGGAGTCCTCAGAGTAGGAGGGCACATTAAGTTTTTCCTGGGTTCCTTTTACTGCTTCTAATAAGTCTCTGTGTTTCTCTTTGCCTCTTACTTTTTTTTGTGTTGGTTTTTTGTTTGTTTGTTTGTTTGTTTGTTTGTTTTGTTTTGTTTTCCAGTACAGGAGTGACCCTTTAAAAATGTAACACAGAGCAGTAAATATCATTACTCAAAATCTTGAAATGGCCCCTATTACATTCAGAGTCAAAGCCAAAGTTCTCACTGGATACATCTTGTACCTCCTACCATACCTCTGATCTCATCTCATACTACTTTACGCACACTCTCCAGCTAGGATTTTCTCTAATTGTGCCTTCTGCTTCAGGCTCACTTTCTCTGGAATCTGCATGCTTAACTTCCCATTTCCTTCAACTCTTGCTCAACTGAGGCCTATCTCAATCATACTATTTAAAACTATAACTCCAACCCAGCAATACTGGTTCTTCCTCACCTGTGTCTATGTTTTCATTTCTCCATAGCTTTCTAAAATATTATCCAATATAATTACTATACCTACTCCTTATTGTCTGTCTGTATTCAATGGGATATATGCTCCATGAAGCCCAGCACCTTTGTAGTTTTGATTCATTTATTGTGGTACAAGAGGCTTGAACAGTGCTTAACACAGGAGTTTCCCTGTAGCTATTGAATTAATGAATGAATGAATATATGAATACATGAATGAATAAATGAATGAACAAATGAAGAACTCCTCCACTGAATGGCACAAGACTTGAACTTCTGGTATCGTAAAGAGGAAAATATAATCTGAGCATACAATCATTATGAAGAACAATGTTTATAGCTCAAATAATATAACTGAATATTCAGTTTTCTCAAAATATAGAAACAACCAATAGACAAAGCAGGGATATTACAGTTATGAAGTAAAATTGCAAGCAAAAGTCAAGGTGCACTTGTGAGATTTGGTAAAAGGTAGGACAGGGTCAGAAAAGGTGGACAAAAGTAAGATAGGTGCTATGTCCTCATTACACAAACTGGCAGGTCAGATAAATCGTTTCCTCCTCAGGAAAATCTGATGATTGATGAACAAAATGTTACCAGCATATGAATTTTGAGGTTATAGAGGTGGCCAATGGCAGAATTGGAAAAATAAAATTGTTGTGTTTATGAGAGGATCACAAACAATGATCATAGCAGATAAATTATATAGCAATATAATCATTTAGTGAATCATAGGTAACAAAGAGAAAAGCTAAATATAAAAGTAGCTGGAAGTGGTCATATCTTGGAATTTAGATTAAGAGAGGGAGTGTCAGTGAGATAGGAGACTTTAAATATGCTCTTACATACTATTAGGTTTTTCTTTAGTGCACAACATTTCTTTGTAAAAATACTTTTCAACTATTTGAAAAGAAAATAAAAGAAGCTTGGAGAATGTATATTAATAATTATTAATGAGTAAAACATTGTTCGCCTTTTGTATGTGAAACATATCCTTTGAATGATTTTATTACGTAGAGGTATTTTTCAGGTTAAATACAGCAAATCGAAACTAAAAAACAAAAAAGAAAAATATGAATCAAGTTAAAATGAGAATATCTGTTACTAACCATTCACTCTGACACCAAACCCAGCCAAAAAAGTTTTAAATAAGAATACAATTTTTTGCCCACATTTTTAAGGTTGAAGCCATAGTCTACTTAAGGTAGAAGAGTGGAAGACTTGATGAAAATCAGAACTTTGTTGACATTCATTAATTTGTTTAATTCATTCATTTGTTTATGCATTCATACACCAAATGTATATTGTATATCTATTATTTTCTAGGTACCGTTGAACATTTTATGAGATAAAATGCATACAGCCACTTTTCCATTTCTAAATATTTTAATTTGTCTTCACTAGCTCAGGAACTTTTATTTATTTATTTTGAGAGAGAGAGAAAGAGCAAGTGGGGGAGGGGCAAAGAGAAAAGGGAGAGAGAGAAAATCCCAAGCAGGTTCCACAGTGTCACCACAGATCCCCGTTTGGGGCTCAGACCCACAAACCATGAGATCATGACCTGGGCCAAAGTCCAACGCTTAACTGACTAAGACACCCAGGTGCCCCAATAGCTCAGGAATTTGATAGTCAGTAGCCACTACATGCAATCATTTATTTAATGAAGTATCAACATACAATATAATTAATTGTATATTAACTTTACATATTAAGTTATAAAGTATATTCATACACATCAATTATTTTGCTTCACAACATCACTAGTGTAGAAGGTAGTTTCCTATTCCCAATTTACAGAGGAGGAAATAGAGAAGGAATTTGCCTAAGATCACATTTTTGAAAGAGAAAAAGTAAATATCCAACCCACTGCACTATCCACCACACTTCATGTATTTTTGCTTCATTTCAATGTTGGGTTGGACAGGTTTGTGTCATCCTTCTAGCTGTTCTAAAAACTTAGATCAAGGTCTCCTCTCTGGAAGTTACACTTCAAGCAGCAGTGATTCCTTCTTTACCTGAATTCTAAACTTTGTCTGTATGTGCATATGTTTATGTGTGTGTGTGTGTATTTGTATGTGTGTGTGTGTGCATGCATACAATGTGTAGAATAGCATTTATATTTTTTAAATTTTTTTTAATGTTTGTTTATTCCTGAGAGAGAGAGTGTGTGTGTGTGTGTGAGTGAGGGAGGGGCTGAGAGAGAGAGGGAGACACAGAATCTGAAGCAGGTTCCAGGCTCTGAGCTGTCAGCACAGAGCCCGACGCGGGGCTTGAACTCATGAACCATGAGATCATGACCTGAGCTGAAGTCAGACGCTTAACTGACTGAGCTACGCAGGCACCCCTCTATAGCATTTATCTTATTGGTTCAATGTGGTTGCATATTGTGGGAACTAAGACTGCCTTGAAATATTTGCTAGTTTCTGTATTGCATCATGATTCTGTGTTTATCATGCTTAGACTAGAAGAACTTTGGATTCTGAGACTGACTGATTAAAAACTTGAAGCTGGACTTCATATAACTTCAGACAACTTTTTTCTATACCTCTGTATGGCACATAAAGACATGTATGAGAAATCACAGAAGTATATGATCTCTTTGCTTCTACCTCCTTCTCTGCAATATGCTGGTAAAGTTGAGGGGCAGACACGAGTCAAACTGGCTGGATTCAAACCCCATGTCTAGTATTTACCAGCTGTGAGGCCTTGGGTTAATAATATATTCCTCCCATGCCTTCATGTCTTCATCTGTAATATAATAACAGTACATACCTCATAGGATTCTTTTGAAAGTTAAATGAGTTAATTAAAATAATTCAGAACAGGGTTTGAAATACAATGGCCCTTAATAAATTATTATTAGCTATTTTTATCCTCCTCACAGATGATCTGGATTATCAAATTAGATGGTGCATGTGAAAATGATTTGAAAGTACTGTTATTATTTCATTTAATCATACATATATTTATGGTGAACAACAAATGAAATTTATAAGCATAAAAAGTGTGAAACACTCAATATTAATCATAAGCAGCATATAAAAATATTTAATTGCTATACAGTCAGAACTAACTTCTGTTGTGAGGTTTTTCATACTTCCTCTCAATTCACTTATCAACCATCTCTGATTCATGCTACAATAGAATTCTGATAAAGGAAAACAAAAGGAAGTGTTTACTGTTGCCCTTCTGGGGCTGCAAACATCCCTGGTCACAGGCTCTATCTCTGGCTCAATTCTTCACAATTTCCACCTAACTTCAGCGGTGGCAGTAACTGTGCTCACTAATGGAAAATAGCATGGGTTCCTAGATCATTTGAAAAGCTAGCTTCTGCTCCTTAGCCTCATTTTCATAATCTCAGCTGAACATTATTTTGATCATTGACTAGTTTTACATCATTTATAAAACTCTAATTTATGCACTGTGAGTATTCCAGAGAACTCCTTTAATATCCACTTACTTTCACTTCTGTGGTCTAGACATTATTCACCTGAATGAGAAGGGATCAGTTTTAGACGATTAAAAATCATGAAAGGAAAACAGGTATCACCCATAAGCAAAACCCTGAACTCAGGGTTAAGAATACAAAATGAATCATATGCCTGTAAATCACAACCTGTCACCCTTTCTCTGATTATTCAATTATATTTTAAGTCAATTTTATTATTTTAAATCAGTCTTTTTTTCATTATACATCTTAGACTCAAATTTATACCCCACTCTTAAGAAGTGGATAGTGTTTTGGACATTCATTTTTATGTTTGAATCTCAGGGCTGTTTTACAATCAAATCCTTTGTTTTTCCTTTGCCTTATAGATTTTGCCTCTTTCAAATTTTACTTTTTGTATCTTGTATGTTTTTGCAACCCAAATTACATGTATTTCCAAAGAAGCAGGGAGGATAATTAGATGGATAGATGGAAAGTGAGGGAGTTTCAGAGGATTCTGCAAAGCAGAAAATGATACAGGTAGGGAACAAAAAGAACATTCCAGAAAAGTGGGATAGTAAGTAGACAGACATAGATTCCTCCAAATGCCCTTCCTTTCCCCCTCCATCATCCACTGGGTGGTATCTTGGTAGCCACTATGAGTTTGGAATATTCCAAGAACAAGTCAAAAGCTTATAGTACTATTGAAGAAGCACAAAATTTATAAATAATGAACAAACAAACAAACAAAAGATTGGGAGGAAATAGGTCACTATCCCACTTAGGAGAGAGAATAGTAGCGGTAGAGAGGTAATAAACAATATTTTCCATCCTCCCCTTTATAAAAAACATATTAGATTCTTAGAATTTTTTGACTCACATTTAAATCTTTTTAGATTAAGTATTTGGGGATAAGTTTATATTACACATATTTCTTCATCTGTTTATGTTTCTACTGCCAGCATTTGAGGGTAGCCACCATATGTCAGCTGTCTTATATTCCCAGAGTCGAACATAGGGCCTGCCTTATCATGAGAATGCTATCAATATTCAATTATGTGGTAGGGGTTAGGGATGGGATAGAGATGAAGGATGGGTCAGGCTGTCTATTGTGCATAAAAACTGAAAATAGAATTTTCTAAGGAGAAATCAAAATTTACCTGGTGTCCAGATGAATGCAACTAGCTATTATATATATTTTTCTTGATCCGTTGATTATATATACACCCACACACTCATCCCCCACATGAGCTCTCACTCTCCCATACATACATATTCATAACTTAGAACTTAGTGAAAAATAATTTCAAATATTATAAATGGATTAAGTTTATAGAGTCAAAAATAAATGCCTCTTTCGCCCCAACCTGATCGCTGGTCCTCTATGACAAAACATCCAAAGGTGCTTTATAAACAAGCACATAGGTGTATATTTAGTGTTAACACATAGGATCGCAGCATGATATACAGGGAGTTTGTATATATTATTACTTTCTCCACATGAAGATGAATAATATTAAACATGCATTTCAAGCTGGTATTTTTCAATCAGTTCACAGCAGAATAAACTGGGAAGCTTAAATATTCTCAATTGCTACACCCTGGTACTCAGATTCAATAAGTCTAAGGGGCAAAAATTAAGCTCCCCAGGTATTTCTGATTACTGTTTGAGAAGGACTATTCTAATGAATTCCTGGGTTTACTTTTGTTAAAACTATTCACATACACAAAACAGAATTTGTCGACTTTAGAAAAGAGTATTATCTGACCTGATCTATATTATTGAGACATTATAGAGATGCATAGAATTTGTAAAGTAGTTCCAAATTTTAACACGATCAGAAAAATTCTACATCTGTATAGAAAAATGCTGCCTGACAATCTCACTTTTCTAGAGTATTATACCCTTCTGGGTCAGGATAGTTTGAGAATAAATCTGGTTAAAAGAACGAACGCCAGTTAATGTAAACAACACTCAGATGAATTGTGATCTATTTCTCACTTGCAGTCCGTGATTTTATGCTGTGCAGTATAATTTGACAGGTTCCTTCAATTAGTTTATGGGGTTAGGCCATTGCCAAGCTCCTCACAGGAATCATAATTCAATGCATTTTCTCTTCCCCATTTGCCTACCAAACAAATAAATACTCAATTCATATTATGTATCTTCATTTTAAACTTAGACCTTAAATCGACACATAATCTGGATAGTAATGAGAAGGAAGAGTGAGGATTAAGTTTATACAAGGGCCCTCACCAGCATACACCACCTAGAAATACAGGGTAAAGCATGGTGAAATGATCTCTTCTCACTGCAAAGTGGATTCAAATACAATGAGGGGAGTTAGTTCATGGTGCAGTGTCCTGCCTCCTACACGTGTTTATCTCCCATTAGAAATGAACATGAGTGCCGTGCAGGGAAGGCCTCCGTTATCATCAAATTCCCCTGTGTTGTTACTGCTACTAGGAAAGTGATTTCTCTCGTTTTCAGCTGGGGTGGGAGAACACAGAAGCCTTCCTTTCATACCGACCACTTGTGCAGGGCTTTTAAAATAACATCTGTGTCTGTAATACAACTCTGCAGGAACACACACAAAGAAAGTGTGCAACAAATATGAGGGCATCATTGGGTTGAATCTGGGAGTCACTAATACAGTCTTAAGCCTTTTTTATAGCACATGTTTAAAACATGGTATGCAAAATATTGCGTGTACATGAAATGTATGCTTATTAAAGGTGAATTCTAAGCCAATCGATAAGCTTCCTTTTATTTGAAGGTGTTCCTTCTGATGGGGATGACAACTTTCTGTGTAGGAGGAGGAGCTAAACAATATGCATTACTGTGACAGCCACGGGTTGACGATGCATCTGATGAGGGTCGTCCTCTTTTAAACTTGCTCATGTTTGTGAAGGAAGTGCCTGCATCGCTGCATTTCCCAGGCCCGGAGTGGATACCCCCAGCCCGACTGCCAGACTAGGATGTGAGGCTGCCTAATTGAAAACATTGTGAGCATTTAAAAAACCTGCTGTCACTAGGATATACTTTGAGGAAAGGCGTTTTCAGTGCTCTTATCTGAAAATTGTGGATATTACCTGCCTAGTCAATTTCAGAGAATTCGCATGAGGATTAAATGAAGTAATGGATGGGTGAGAGCTTTAAAAATTATAGTGCATTCGGAAACAAAATGCAAGTTATTAAGACTGTTGGAAGACGTGTTAAGGAAGAACAAAAGATGAGCTAGTTCCTCTGCTGTGTTCTCTCTCTCTCTTAGCTTTTGACATCACTGTCCATCTGATCACTCAATGTAGATTCCAAGAATCATACTCCTCCTTATTCCTCTATGATCAATTAGCAATTAAGCTCCGCCAATGTTTTCATCTAAATAATTCTTGAATCTGCTGTCTCTGATCTTCCTCTACTGTCACCCTGATGCAGATTCCCATAAGGTAGTCTTCACCTAGGATCCCTAACTCTTTTCTTACATTCCTTGAACCTATCCTCTAAATACATGAAAGAATATATGGTCAAAATGATAATCTGATTATGAACATTTTCTGCTTCAAATGCATCCAAGGTTGCTCTTCATGCTCACGCTTCTCAGCATGGCAAGTAACTCCCTCTACAGTGACACCATTTTCTGCTCCCTAAGTCCCTTTGCACATTCTCTGCAACCATTTACACTCAGGCAATGCCAAAGTGCTTACACATCTCCTTACCACAAGTGATAGTTTACGTCTCTGAGCCTTTTTTCATACCACTCCCTCTACCTACAGAGGTCTCGCCACCACTTAATACTCTTCTCTCAAGACTTAACTGAGGTAACACATCATGTGGTAATTTTTTTTCTTCTTGCCACCCTCCCTCAAGCCATAGCACCATTTTCTAGGGCTTCTATCAAACCCTGTGTCTGTTATCTCTGCACTTTCTACATTATTAATTGCTGGCTGATTTCTGTGTCTGTCTCTTCTAGATGTGGGAATTCTTGAAGGCAAGGTCTGTGTCATCCTATCTTTAGGTCTCTATGTTGTATGCACATAGTGAACTTTAAGAAATACCTATCAAATGTGAATGAAGAAAGCTGTGGGGAAAACAAAGACATGGAAATCATTATGGAAATGTAAGGAGAAAGGATTGGCATGGATGCCATATAAGCAATTCTCTGTAAAAGGGATGTAGAAAAAATGAAAGGGGGAACATAAAGGGGAAGAATCACTGATCAGATATTGATAAAGATGGTCATATGGAAGATAAAATTGTTGAAAGGAAAAATAGGAGAGGGGGAGAAAAATAAAGTGAATGGATGGCTGGACAATAAGACTATTACAGGACAAGGTAAAAGAAGCAGACCATGAAAAGGACAAAATTGACAAATATAATCCAATAAATCGAGGACAAAGAAGTAGAAGAAACAAAACCAAAAGGTGTGTTGACAAGTACTTACTGTGGAAATCAGCAAACATAAAGTAGCCATGTGAGTGGTAGAAGAAAAAAGAGAGAGCCCAGAATAATTAAAGGAAGACAAATGATTTAATAACACTAATAAGGAAAGGGCATTTAAGACAAAAAAACAAAAACAAAAATAAGCAAAACACAGACAAGAAAGAGTAAAAAGTTATGATTTGGAAATACATTAGAGATTTTCTTGTAAATGCTAGGTCTGCTTGTTAGAATATAGAATTTGTTAAAAATAATAACTTAAGGGGCACCTGGGTGGCTCAGTCGGTTGGGCGGCCGACTTCGGCTGAGGTCATGATCTCACGGTCCGTGAGTTCGAGCCCCGCGTCGGGCTGTGTGCTGACAGCTCAGAGCCTGGAGCCTGTTTCAGATTCTGTGTCTCCCTCTCTCTCTGACCCTCCCCCGTTCATGCTCTGTCTCTCTCTGTCTCAAAAATAAATAAACGTTAAAAAAATTTTTTTTAAATAAAATAAAAATAAATAAAAATAATAACTTAAAATTATCTCTGTTTACTAAAAATAATGGACCCCAAATCAGCAGTTCCACTGGCAATACAGTCATTAAGAGAGTACTGTAAATAATGTAAACTATGGGCTTTGGGAGACAATGATGTGTCAATGGAGGTTCATTCATTGTAACAAATATATCACTCTGGTAGGGGGTGTTGATAATGGAAGATGGTTAGCTCCTCCTGGGCATGGAGTTTATGGAAAATCTCAGTACCTTCCTCTCAGTTTTGCTGTGAAGCTATACTGCTCAAAGAAGATACAGTCTTAAAAAGTAATAAATAATAACATTTAAAACTCCAAAAAAAAGGAGAGTACTTTAAAGCTACTCATGTCCTTTTTATTACGTTCATTTTTCTGTGTAGCTATATAAAGTGAGTTTTGCTCTCATCAAGAGCAATTGAGATTCAGTATCTGCCCTAAGCTATAACAAATGAGCCAGATTTGAAATATAAAATGTTTATTTCTATCAGTGTACTGTAAAAGACTACCAGTCCCCACCGGCATCTTAGAGTTGCCTCATTATACAAGGAGAAAATTGGAAGAAAAGCACCACGGGCAGATGTCCTGAATGCTGTCAGAGTAGGTGACATTTATGTGATGTGACTCACCTTGACATCTCTTGGTACTCCATTACAAATCTGAGAGATTGTGTTTTCACTTGTGGATTGCAATTGCCTCAGGTACCCAGATACTATCCATGTTCTTCAGCAGAGGTCAGCCAATACTCATTGTTAAACACCAGTCAAACACATGATGGCCAGCTGGCAAACTGACATTTCTGTGATGCTTGAATCTGCCCTTCCTAATCTAATATTTTGTAGGAGGTACACCTCAAGGGATATCATGATGTTAGATATGGTGTGCCTACAAATGTAATAGGATCACATTTTTTTAACGTACAATTTTGTTGCTTAATAATCACATTTCTTTTACCCAGAAAAAAACAAGAACATACCAAACCCAATTTTATACTTATTAAAACAACACCTTTAAATATTTGCCTATTTTGAAATTTATTAGAAATGCCTACTTCAGAAGCTTGTATTGCCTCATTTCTGGCAAGAATGCAACTATTCCTCTTCCTTTAAGATTTATATCACCTAAACTGTACTTCATCCTTTGGCTCTCTTTTAATATTATTGAACAATAAATTAGTATCTATGATGACTGGTCCATGCCATTTTAGGACCAAAATATTTTCAGCCTGTCTGCCATTAGCTGTTGACTATGAGCTTTCTAAGTCACTCACCATCTATCCGGTGGGTGTGTCCCATGTTCTTTCCATGTAGGTTTTGTGGGATTTGGTAAGGTAATTTAAAATACCACACCAACTCTCTCCTGAGGCTTTTTCTCCTGCCTATTCACATTATTTTTTAAAGAATAGGAAGTCATTTGAAAATAATAGTCACCATTTATTGTCTCCTAACTGCACCAGGCATTTTTATATGCATTATTTATAAAATCTTCACAGCAAACATATCAGGTGGGTTTTGCTTTCCTCATTTCAATGACAAAAAAATTTTGTTTTTGAAGTTGATCCAGAATAAGTGGTGTGCCCACACCACACAAAAATGTAGTGACAAAGTCTAGCTTAGACTCTTGTGTGTTGGATTCCAAAGCCAATATTTATTGCTAAATGCCAGATAAAAAAAAATGTATACAAATCATATTTATTTTTATTTTGGTATCTCTTAGACATATCTTACTGAAACTTCCTTCTAACAATATAAAGTGTTACAGCTTCTATTTAAAAAAATGTTAACGTTTGTTTATTTTTGAGAGAGACAGAGTGGGGGGTGGGGTGTGGGTAGAGGCAGAGAGAGAGGGAGACACAGAATCTGAAGCAGGCTCCAGGCTCTGAGATGTCAGCACAGAGCCTGATATGGGGCTCCAACCCATGAGCAGTGAGATCATGACCTGAGCCAAAGGTATCGCTTAACCTACTGAGCCACCCAGACACCCCTAGCTTCTATTTAAAAATAAAATAAAAAGAAACTTTTCATTGCCCCAATCCTGTTGCTATTATTTATCTCCATTGTAGGGTGGATGAAGGTATTGTGGTACAGATTCAAAGTTAAATTTCCATTCCTGTTTTTATTGTATATAAGAACCACTGAAAATATGGGTATATCTTCTTCTAGACCACTAAGCTCCAATCTAGGTTGGGGGATAACAGTGAGGGACATACAACTGTATTTTCCATAAAGACATGGCAAGTTGGGTCTGTACCAATTCCATGATATGCATATAAAATATTCCTATTCCAGGGAAATTAAAATATCATAAAAATTATATTTTATCACATTTCTATAAGAAGGATAGACAACGTACAAGAACATTTTAAGCATTTATGAAAGAAAAGCAGACTAAATAAATATTTGATATTATAATATTTTAAATTTTTAAGTAGTTTCTAATATCCAGACTGTAGTTTCCTTTTCTTCCCTTTTCATACAGCCTACCTTGAAAAGCTCATTGACTCTCACAGCTTTAACAATTATCTCTCTGAGAATAATTCCCAAATTTGGATCTGTACCTAACATTACCCTGAACTCCAGTTCCTCTTTCCAATAGCAAGTTAGATATTTCCACTTGTATGTTTTATCTGAAATCCAAAATATCTGTATTTGAATTCAATATCTGCAAAATTACCTTTTCCCCTAAATTCACATTCCAATAAAAAAAACCAGCACCATTATTTTCCCCCTTTCTTTCATATATGAGAATCATCTTAAAAGATTTGACATCCTCAGGATTTTATAACTTGAAGTTCAATTCCAAGCCCTTCATGATGTGCTCCCAACTCACCACCAGGGCTTTCTCCTGCCATTTTCCTTTGTAATCACGCCCTACATTTCATACTCCTTCCCTGGAGTGCTTTTCTGCCTCTTCACCTAGGAAACTCCCACTCACTCTTCAAGATTGATTTCAAATAGTTCCTGTTCTGTGAAGTCTTTACTAATTCTCAGGGCATAGCTGGGCACTTCATGAATTCCTAATTCTGACATTTATTCCTCCCCTAATCTCTACAAGTCCTTGAGAGTAGATATTAAATCCAAATCTAGATTTTGCTTTTTATTTTTAAAATGTTTATTTATTTTGAGAGAGAGAGAGAGAGAGTGTGTGTGTGCGCGCGCGCACACACACAAGTGGGGGAGGGGCAGAGAGAGAGGGAGAGGGAGAGAATCACAAGCAGGCTCCATGCTGTCTGCACAGAGCCTATCATGGGGCTGGGTCTCAGGAACAATGAGATCATGACCTGAGTCTCCTTTAATTTACTGAGCCACCCAGGCGCCCCTAGAATTTGTTTTTGTTTTTTTTAATTTTTTTTTTTTTTTTTACTTTATATATTTTTGAGAGAGAGAGAGATAGACAGACAGACAGAGAGAGAACAGCAGGGGAGGGGCAAAGAGAAGGAGAGACAAAATCCCAAGCAGGCTCTGTGCTGTCAACACAGAGACTGACATGGGGCCAAACTCACAAACCCTGAGACAATGACCTGAGCTGAGATCAAGAGTCAGATGCTGAACCGACTGAGCCACCCAGGCGCCCCTAGAATTTGTTTTTCATTTGAAGAACAGAATCCAGTGTTTGATAGGTGCTCACTAAAAATTTTTAAATACATGCATAAATAAATGAATATGTGAAAGAACAAATATTTCCATGAATCTTTGACTCCTCTTAATATCTCCTTGGCCTTCATATCACTGTATTTTGTTTTGCCTTTAAACTATTTACATGAAAAATAATCCCAGGTAGCTTTAGTATTTGTTTAAACTGAAAACTAAAAATTTCCATGAAATATCTTACATGAATTAATTCAGCTTCTTTTTCCAAAGTAATGATATGTTAATGAACTTTAAAAACATTTACAGTTCCCAAATAGTTACAATAAATTATTCTTAAAACAAGTTTGAATAAGTTCCCTATATACGTGAGTAAATTATGATAAGCTAAAACATCTTTAATGTTCAAAGGGTAAAGTAATATATTTAATATTTTTACTCCTACAAATAATTTGCCTTCATTTCTATTTTTCTTGCATATTATCAATGCCATCAGATCAGAAATTTGAAAGAAGCTTTCCCTGAAGATTTAGCTTTTCCCTGTAGAACATAGGGAAATATTCTTTGAAGATAATGATGGAATTTGGGGAGGTTCAGGATATTTTCCTAAGGAAAACTTCAAGTTCATCTCTCCCTTTGAAAACATTTAATTTCCAAAAATACCTAATTTAAAACTCTGGACAATTTGGCCTTTACAGTAATGGAATTGTGATGGCTCCTTCTTTTACTTCTCTCTTCTGTTTTTCATTGGTTATTATATACATACAAAAAATATTGGAATCCAAAATAGTTCCATGAATTCAAATTTTGATATACATCCTATTTATGATAAAAAATAATCTAACAAAATAAATATAAAAATTTGAAGACCCTGAGTAAGTTTCCATGAAGAAAGTAAAATTAAAGAGCTGCTCTGCCATTATATGAGCAAAAGAAGACAGCCTCACATTTTAACTATCATGGTAATTACAATGGTATTGGTAATAAATATTTATATAATTGCACATGAATGATCAGTGCCCTTTTTGGAAAGACAAAGCAGAGATGACCTAGTCAATGAGACTGACAGAAAAGGTACAGGCACTGAGATCAACTCCCACTCACAATTATAGAATATGGTCACAAAATGTAAATATCAAAGATTACTTTCAAGGTAGTCCAAGTGAGGGATAGAACCAGTAGAGGCAAATATCAACTATGGTGGAGTGATCAACATAACCCCAAAACTTAGAGAAGGTAAGCAAATTTAACTAAAGGGAGGATCCCTCTCACCCCAAATTAAAAATGACCTGAACAACTACATACCAGAGTAACAAGAATTTAGTATCTCTCTGAGGCTCCCTCCCTGTATAACATCATTGATGATACCGAAACACACCTGATCATAAGAAAATAAAGGATGAGATTCCCAGTCTGAAAGCCCGATAAAGGACAGGAGACAATGGTTGGTGTCATGTAGTCATGAAGGGAGAGATCAAAATTTTCATGAGAGAGTGGTTACAGAATAGGACAACTGGTCTAAGCTATCTAAGAAAAGAAAAGTAAAATGACAACCATTTGGGGGAAAGTGGAAGGATCTGAGACAAGAGAACATGACAACGTTGAGAATAAGGCATTAAAAGTTTTAGAAATGAGAAAATTAGAAATAGAAGTAAGAATTTAAGATATCCAATGTGTGGGGGGAATCCTATTTATAGGATATATTCATCAAAGTATTGTAAAAGAGCAAATAAACTTCAAGCTGCACTAATAAAGAGTTCTTGAAACACAGCAGGAATAAGACTGATAAAATTAGTTATATTCACAGCCTCTATTGGAATATTTTATTGGACATTCTGTTGGAATGCTTTACCAGTTTACTTTTTTTTAAACCAGTTACTTTTAAACTCATTGGACCATTGGTTTAGGATAAAGATTATTGCAGATTTTTTTTCCTATAAAAATAAATATTTTAAAATATAAAATTAATTCAATATTCTTATACAATTATCCATATGTCACTATCCCAAAGAAATTATTATCAGTTAAATTTCTGCGATCCTGCTATACAAATGGACAATGGCCAGACTAAATATGACAATAGAGATTTGACCTGCAAACTGCAGCAACTAGGTCAGGAGACCAAACCACAGGCTCTCTAGCAACTGGACAGGAATGGTCAAGACTTTGACAATGATAGCTGCCCTACCTATATGTCTCACTTTAAATTCAGTGACAATCAGAGAGAGCAAAATATGCTCCCCAAACCAATCGCATATGATGCCCTGCTTCTGGTCAGCTCACCTGCAGCTTCCTTGTGTCAACAATTTCCAATCACAGATACCTGAAGTCTTTCTTTTTTATTTTTTTCCCCTTTTAAAGCTTTCTGTCTTCCCTGTCTGCCTTTGAGTCCCTGCCAAAAGCAAGTGACGGCAGCTGACTCCTTTGCTACGGCAAGCTCTGAATCAATTGTCTTGTACATTCTCATTTGGGTGTTCTTTGCTTGCTCCCACGTTTCTAATACTTTAATCACCTGTTCTCTAAGACGATGCATAATTTAATTCTGTCCACCTGAATCTCTGTAGAGTCACACAATTCAGAACTGTTTTGCTACTTGGAAATGGATATAGCTGCCTCATAAATTCACTACAGCCAGACATTGAGATGCCAAATTTCAGGTAAGAGTATCTGTGTCCTCACTCTCAGTTAATTTTAATAAACAATTACTAAGATGTTACATAAGCTGAATTCTTGCCCATTACTTATTATGTCAAAATATATGTAAATTTTTTATCATGTAAGTATAACTGGCATATAGAATCATTCTTATTTATGTTAAAGCATTTCTCTTTGGCACTACTGAATAATGATTCCAGTGATTTAAGACTTCACAAAATTTTACACTAAGACTACACAAATTTTCACTAATTTTTACAGGGAGAATATTCATGGAAAGGACAATGATAATACCGTATAAGTGCTCTAACATGATGCCCAACAAGAAAAAAAAGTAAGCCATGGAATATAGAAAAATAACTTTTCTTCCATGATATGATTATTTATTTCAAATATAAAATGAATGCGTTCTTCAAGTTATTATTTGGAAAGCCAGAAATGTTTTTCATAATCTTAAATGACGTGCATACTTTATATTTTCAATCATTTGTTAGATATTTATGTGTATATTTAATACATATGAGAAAGAAACTTCAGTAGCCCTATCAAATAAAGCAAAAATTAAATTTGTCTGCCTTTATAGTTTAAATCATAAGCTGGAATACTGTTTTTAAAAGGAAAAAATGTAAAATTTACTAATATTTCTTATTCCTTTTGTTGTGTGGTAAAACATTTAAATTGCTATTGTTGTGAACACATTATATTAGAACATAAACGTTTTACCTCAGAAAGCAAAATAAACCATGTGCAAAGACATTCCATATTTAACAAATAAAAAGATGTGACACATAGAACACATCTTTTTTTAAATCTCTTTTTTTAATTTTACTTTTTAAAAGTTTATTTATTGACTTGGACAAAGAGAGTGAGTGGGGGAGGGGCAGTGAGACCGAGAGAGAGAGAGAGAGAGAGAGAGAGAGAGAGAGAGAATCCCAAGCAGATTCCACACTGTCAGCACAGACACACTGTCAGCACAGAGCCCCATGCGGGGCTGGAATTCACGAACGGTGAGTTCATGACCTGAGCTGAAATCCAGTCACTTGTTTAACTGACTGAGTCACGCAGGCTTCGCAGAACACCTGAGTTTTTATACATTTTATCTACGCTTCTAGAAAAGCTTTAATTCTGAAGCCCTGGCTGAATAAGTGGCAAGGTGAGTTTCCACCCGTTCCTCTGCTCATTTTCAATTCCATCTCTCAGAAGCGTATCTTAAAGAAAAAGAAGGTGAGGCAAAAAGTTTTCTTAAATATAAGGCTGTATTCAGGGGGAAGTATGTGAAGGGTGAAGAACAAATGTACCCTCATCTCCAAATCTCGTGCTTCATCTGCCATCACTCTACAGCTGCAACATCCAAAGACTCCTCTTCTACAGATAAATGCAACATTATTTCCACATGAGTATTTCTGAGTACTCTTTCCCTTTCCCTTCAGATGAATGGGTTTCAAAGTACATCCCTGATTGCCCAGTCATTACTTAGGATATCCTGGACAAAAGGAAAGCTGGGAGCTCAGTGGCCCACGTCCTTTACATCTACACACTCCTGTGTGTTTTAGGTTAATGCTTGACTGCCATAGGCCATGCTTAAAATAGAAGAACAAAATGCCTTAAGAAATTTGGCCCATTTGTAGAAAGGTAGGCTTAGCTAGTGGATCAGGTCACAACTCTGAAAACATCTTAAGAATATTATACAAACAGAAAACCAGGAGAATTGCCAGTTGCATTATTATGTACACAAGATAAGCCAGTTCCAACCCTTTTAGAAAGTGCAGCATGCACCATTCACGTTGGGTAACTAATGAAAATGAAATAAAAAGTTGTATTTTTCCCATGTTTATCATACATGTAGTTGGGCTTATAACACTAATTGAAAATGTTCAGTTGCAATATTTCAGAGGCATTTGAATAACCGTATGATTATCCAAATTTAGCCCAGGAAGACTGGTCCAATACCAGAAAAGTGGTATGTATTAACTAGGTTATCTAGATTTAGAAATCATCAAAATGTGATGTTACTGTTTATAAGCAGTTCTTTTTTTCTTATTGATAAATAGCAATCTTCAAAATTTCAGAAGGAAGTATCAAGAAAAAAATAGCTTCAGTTTGATATAGGAAATCAGCATACATGATTTGACATGTATATAAACACATTTCCTGCATTCTTTTCTCTCCTCCAAAGTTTTCTTTAGGACATCATTCTCATAAACACATAATTGGGCCATTAGAATGCAACTAAAAATGCAGACAATCTGATAATGAAAGGTCTTCTCATCTTTCTGTTGTGTGGTCAACAGCTCAGTAGAGATCTTCATTCAACATCTGTGATCATCTCTCATGTGCTTGGGCATAAATAGCCTCAGTGAGAAGAACTTTCAAACCTTTACTTTCTCTATTTCGATCCCAACTCCTGTCAAGATTATGTAGTTTCTCAAGCTAAATTTCTGCCGGCATCATGTCTACTTCTATCTGTTATCATACCATTAGGCCTTTTCCTTTCACCTCTCTGCTTTGCTGCCCATCTTTGTATTCTCCTCGCCTCTTTGTCCATTGTATTTTATGCTGCCCTGGAGGAATTGGTATATCTTTAATAATACGAAGGAAAATGCCTGGTATTCAGTAAATCATTAGAAAATGAACCAAAAGAAATTCTACAAAAGCCTACAGATTTTGTCAAAATAATACATCATTTTTTAAAATAAAAATTGACATCACATTGTGTCTTAAAATATATAATTTGATGAGGATAGGCATATCTCCTGGTATATATTTTGAAAAAATAGTTTTAAAAAAAATAGTGAGGGGCTCCTAGGTGGCTCAATCAGTTGAGTGTTCAACTTTGGCTCAGGTCATGATCTTGCGGTTCATGGGTTTGAGCCCCTCATAGGGCTCTGTGCTGACAAGAGCCTGCAGCCTGTTTCAGATTCTGTGTCTCCCTCTCTCACTGTTCCTCCCCCATTCACACTCTGTCTCTCTCTCTCTCTCTCTCTCAAAAATAAACATTAATTTTTTTTAAATAATACTGCTTAAAGCAGTATTACGTTTATCTAAGTATTTTCAATTTTTTAAACTTTATTAATTCTGACATTAAAACTGATATACCCTTAGAAATCATATTTGACAAAGATGAGTATGATGGGTTTTGTTTCTTGTTTAAGGAGGGGCTATATTTTTTATCTTTTTCCTCACAAATTTTCCAGCAACAATTAAAAAATACATCCTAAGAGGGGCACCTGGGTGGCTTAGTCGGTCAAGCGTCCATCTTCTGCTGTCATAATCTTGCAGTTCATGAATTTGAGCCCCATGTCCAGCTCTGTGCTGACAGCTCAGAGCCTGGAGCCTGCTTTGGATTCTGTGTCTCCCTGTGTCTCTGCCCCTCCCCACTCACGCTGTCTCTCTTTCTCTCAAAAATAAAAAATAAACATTAAAAAAAACCCCACATCCTAAGTGATCATACAAGATACAATTAAATATCTAGAAAGTTTTACCTAGATCTTGTCTCCTGTTCAGATGAGGAAAAGAATAAGATGTTCTAAAGTGTTATATAAACTATGAAATGTGGGAACTGTTTAGGTTCAGTCCAGATACTGCCTGGACATAATTTACCCGATGTAACACAAGGAAAAGGGGGAACAATTTATGAAGAAAACATTAGTAAATAATCTAAACTCTAAATGTCATAAAGAGAAAACTTTCACAACCCTAATAAATCCTCCTGCGGCTTCTGGCTTAAGATGACTGCTTGTCACATGTATATAATTTTTCTCCTTTTCCAAATCCCACTAAAACTACAGATGCATTTTTTCTTTTAAAGACCTAAATGTTCTAGAATGGAAAGAACATAATGGGACAAGAGACAACACTAAGGACTATTAGGACGCTAGAAAGCAGATGCCAAGTGGGACATAATCTGGTCAACCTGAGAAAGCCAGAGTCCAAACTGGCAGTGAGAAAACGAAGGATTAAACTGATTTAAACATAAAGATTCACGTACGACTGGAATTTGAGGTGAAGAGGAGAGCTGAAAAAAGTGGTTCAGTCCTCTCAACTATTCCCCACCATTGAACATCGGCTTCTCCTTTACCTCCAGAAAGTCTAAAGATTATTCTCCAGAAAAGAAATAAAATCTTTCATTGGAAGCCTTTAGACTTACTTAAAAGGTAGAGACCCTGTTACTGATGACAGGGGTATTGAGTGAATGTGTGAATACTTAGTAGTAAATGGAAAGACTATCAGTCATTCCACTCTCTGCACCTCTGCTTCCAGAGCCCTTACCTTCCAGGCAGGAATTTGGAAGATGCTTCCCTGGGAAACTAATCAGTACAAGGGGAAAGGCTTATTTTCCTCTAGCAAGTCTAAAGTACTTAAGTCTGATTCTAAAAAGCACCAGATTCTGAAGAAAAGGGATGCTGAGTTTTAGAAAATGCCATAGGCTCCGCATAATAATGTAACATACATTGTGTAACTATGCAGATGATCCTTCATCAAGGAAAAATCATGTTTAAAAAACTAAAGCCTGACTTTTCTGCCCTGGAATGAATGTATCACAGTAGTAGTGACAGGGATGCTTCACTCCATTGGTAGTTGTTCACAAACAACCAGAATAAAATCTCCACGTCTCCAGTTAAGGCTGGAAGAAGCACTAAATGGTTAGTGTGCCAAAGGGCTTATGCCAAGCTCAGAGGTGGCTACCTCAGGTTTTACGGAACTAATTTTTCCAGCTCCTGGTATAGTACTTTCTAGGACTTGACCAAGTTTCTGTTAGCCTCTACCAGAATTTCCAAAGCCTGACTAATTATATGGGTCTCCCAACTGTGGCTAGACCCCCGTGGGTCGAGTCTCTGCTAGTACCATCTAAAAGTGCTGTCGTTCTTCCTGAATGTAATTCTTAGATTTCTTTTCCTTCTATCATGCCACCGCCATGATCACAATTCTTAAAAATTTCCCCATTTCCTACTTCTTAAAAAAATACCACAACAAAAACTCCTATCTATTTTTAAGGCCTTTTTGTAATCTATCACTGTCTTCGTACCCATCTTAACTTCATGTTGTATTTATATAGTTTTCTTAGAGACCCCCCCAAATGGATCTGCCTCATTCCCATCCTCTAGCCTCCACCTTTGTGGATTTTCTCTCTTATATCATCTCCTTCCACAATCTAATCCCCATCTTTCATCCAGATTCTAATACAAACTTTACTTGTTCATACTTTTGTTCTCTGCTTACTCTATTCCCCAATGATAACTCCCCTCTTCTGAAATCCTAATGGTTTACAGCTAAACGAATACAATGCATTACATAATTGTTATTATTTCCAACGTGTCTCTTTGTTTTCCCTTTGGGGAAAGGACTGGGTCTCGTTCTGTGTTTCACCCATGGATAAAGACTTGCAATACGATGAATAGATACCCAGATTCTGAAGTTTGACCAACTTTCATTCAAATTCAATTTCATTTGTGTATCCTTGAGCAACTGAAAGGATCTCTATGAATCACAGTTTCTTTAATAATGAAATGGGAAATATAATAATCAAACTATGCTGAGATATGAATGAGAAAACATATATTTTTCATAGTGTACACAGTAAGCATTCATCAAAGCCTAATAATTGCTTCTTATTGATAATAAAATAGTAATTGAAAGAAATTAGAATACTCAGTGATGCTCTAGAAAAGATAATGTATATTTTTTTTCTTTTTATTATTTAAAAAAATATATAACCACTTACATTCTATGTGTGGGACAAAGAGTGTACTGTACTCCCAAAAATCAACTACTTGTTGATAAATACTGCACTGCCAACTATGACCCCTGTTCTCCTGGGTCCCATTATAAACAAGCTAAAACAACTGTAGTGAAAGAAGTGTAATGTGGGTAGAACTAAGGAATAGCCTATCTATAAAACTGCTAAATTTACGGCTCAGAAAAACATTGCAGTGTCTGGAAAAAAAACAAAACCAAAAACAAAAACCCTCTTAAAACAGAACTGGGAGTGAAAAGGAGTAAAAAGCAAGGTTTTATCCACTTTAAAACAATTGGAGATTTATCACAGTTTATATGAACTAAAATGAAACTGAATCCAGATTGAGTTCAAGGGCAAAAGATGATCAAGGTTCAACATTCAATTTTGCTACTCTTCCTTTTCCCGCAATTTGAACACATAGTATTCCTGTTCTGTGGATGCCTTTGGCATCCTATGGTGACACCTATAGATTGTGAGAAAGTTGGGCTGTTTAACTTTCGTGAAACAAGAAATGTGTCTATTTTCCAATGAATTATCACTCCTTGGAGTTGTGAATCCTCTTCTAGCACCCTAGCCACAGATTACAAAACCCTTAAAATCACTGAGCATCCTTTCCAAAAACATATTTCAGCATTCTTTTCCAACTTGATTCAAAGTATGTAACAATAAAACATGTATTCATTTGGGCGTGAAACAGATGAAGAGCAGGAAAAACTGCCCTGAAGTCTGTATCCTCACCACTTGGTTGGTGACATATCTTTACCTTTCCACTTTTTGTTCTACATCCCAGCCTCATTGCCTTTCTTTCCCAGCCTGAGCACAGCCAGTTATTTCATTTATTTTTTTTTTCATGTTTCAAGTTTTTATTTAAAATATAAGTACTTACCATATAGTGTTATATTAGTTTCAGGAGTAGAATTTAGTGATTCATCACTTACATATAATACCCAGTGCTCATCACAATAGTACCCTCCTTAATATCTATCACTCATTCAGCCCATCCCCTGCCCACCTCCCCTCCAACAACCCTTAGTTTGTTCTCAATTGTTAAGAGTCTTTCTTATGTTTTGACTCTCTTTTCTTTCAGTTTATGTATTTTGAGGTGGGGGAGGGCAGCGAGGGAGGGAGAGAGAATCCCAAGTAGGTGCCATGCTTTCAGCACAGACCCCCAACAGAGGGCTCAATCTCACAAACCATGAGATCAAGACCTAAGCCAAAATCAAAGGTCCGAAACTCAACTGACAGAGCCATCCAGCCTCCCCACTTCCATCACTTTTTTTTTCCTTTCCCCTATTTTCATCTCTTTTGTTTCTTAAATTCCACATATGAGTGAAATCATATGGTTTGTCTTTCTCTGACTTATTTCACTTTGTGTAATATATTCTAACTGTATCCACATCTTTGCAAATGGCAAGATTTTATTCTTTTTTGTGTTTGAGTAATATTCCGTTGTACATATATACCACATCTTGTTTATCTACTCATCAGTCAATGTGCATTTCAGTTCTTTCCATAATTTGGCTATTGTTGATAATGCTGCTATAAATATTAGGACGCATGTGCCCATTAGAATCAGTATACTTGTCTCCTTTGGGTATATACCTGTAGTGAAATTGCTGGGTTGCAGGGTAGTTCTATTTTTAACTTTCTAAGGAAACTTCATACTGTTTTCCAGAGTGGCTGCAGTGGTTTCCATTCCCACCAACAGTGTAAGAGTGTCCCCCTTTCTCTGCATCCTCCCCAAAATCTGTTGTTTCCTGCATTGTTAATTTTAGTCATTCCCACAGGTGTGAGATGGTATGTCATCATGTTTTTGATTTGTATTTCTCTGATGATGAGTGATGTTAAGCATCTTCCGTGTGTCTGTTGGCTATCTGCATATCTCCAATGGAAAAATGTCTATTCCTATCTTCTGCCTATTTCTTTGTGTTTTAAGTCTATTTATTTATTCTGAGAGAAAGATGGCACATGCACATGAGCAGGCAGGGGCAGAGAAAGAATCCCAAGCAGGCTTTCTCCCTGTCAGTGCAGAAGCCAACGTAGGACTTAATCTCACAAACCATGAGATCATGACCTGAGTCAAAATCAACAGTCAGAGGCTTAACCAACAGCCACCCAGGTGCGCCCATCCATTTCTTAACTGGATTATTTGTGTTTTAGATGTTGAGTTTGATACCTTCTTCATAGATTTTGGATACTTACCTTTTATCAGATATGTCATTTGCAAATATCTTCTCCCATTCCTTCAGTTGCCTTTTAGTTTTGTTGACTGTTTTCCTTCACTATGTAAAAGCTTTTCATCTTGGTGATGTCCCAATAGTTCATTTTTGCTTTTGTTTCCTTTGCCTCAGGGGATATGTAGAATAAAAAGTTGCTCTGACCCAGGTCAGAGATGTTGCTGCCTGTGTTCTCCTCTAGGATTTTCATAGTTCCCTGTCTAAAATTTAGGTCTTTCATTAATTTTTTAAATTTATTTTTGTGTGTGGTATAGGAAAGTGGTCCAGTTTCATTCTTTTGCATGGTGCATCCCAGTTTTTCCAACACCATTCATTGAAAAGAATTTTTTCCATTGGTTATTTTTTCCTCCTTTGCTGATGATTAGTTGACCATATAGTTGGGGGTCCATTTCTGGGTTTCCTATTCTGTTCCATTGATCTATGTGTCTGTTTCTGTGCCAGTGCCCCACTGTTTTGATGAATACAGCTTTGTAATATAGCTTGAAATCTGGCATTGTAATGCCTCTAGCTTTGTTTATCTTTGTCAAGATTGCTTTAGCTATTCAGGGTCTTTTGTTGTTCCATACAAATTTTAGGATTGTTTGTTCTGTCTCTATGAAAACTGTTGGTGGTATTTTGATAGAGATCATATCAAATGTGTAGATTACTTTGGGCGGTATAAACATTTTAATAATATTTGTTCTTCTAATCCATCAGCATGCAATTTTTTTCCATTTCTTTGTGTCATCTTTAACTTCTTTCATAAGTGTTCCTCTAGTTTTCAGAGTACAGATATTTTACCTCTTTGGTTAGGTTTATTCCTAGGTATCTAATGGTTTTTGGTGCAATTGCAAATGGGATCAATTCCTTGATTTCTCTTGCTGCTGCTTCATTATTGGAGTATAGAAATGCAACAGATTTCTCTACATTGATTTTGTATCCTACAACATTACTGAATTTTTGAATGAGTTCTAGCAATTTTTTGGTGGAGTCTTTCAAGTTTTCTACATGGAATATAATGTTGTCCACAAATAGTGAATGTTTGACTGCTTCCTTGACAATTTGGATTCCTTTCGATTTTTTTCTTGTTGCTGTTTGATTGCTGAGGTTAGGACTTCCAGTACTATGTTAAATAACAACGGTGAGAGTGATATCCCTGTCTTGTTCCTGACCATAAAGGAAAAACTCTCTTTTTTTCTCCATCAAGCATTATATTAGTTGTAGGTATTTCATATATGGTCTTTATGATGTAGAGGTATGTTCCCACTGTCCTTACTTTGTTGAGAGTTTTTATCTAGAATGGATGCTATATTTTATCAAATGCTTTTCTTCCTCTATTGATAAGATCATATGGTTCTTATCCTTTCTTTTATTAATGTGGTGTATCCTGTTGATTTATTTGCAAATATTGAACCATCCTTGCAACCCAGGAATAAATCATACTTGATCTTGGTGAAAGACTCTTTGAATGTACTGTTGGATTTGTTTGCTATTATTTTGTTGAGAATTTTTGCATCCATGATCATCAGGGATACTGGCCTGTAATTCTTATTTTTAGTGGAGTCTTTGGTTTTGGAATCAAGGTAATGCGGGCCTCATAGAACGAGTTTGAAGTTTTCCTTTCATTTATATTTTTTGGAACAGTTTCAAAAGAATAGATACTGGGGTGACTGGGTGGCACAGTTGGTTAAGTATCTGACTCTTCATTTCAGATAAGGTCATGATCTCACAATTCTTGAGTTTGAACCCCATGTGGAGCTCTGTGCTGACATGCAGAGCCTGTTAAGAATTCTCTCTCCCTCTCTCTCTGCCCCTCCACTGCTTGCCCTCTTTCTCTTTCTCTCAAAATAAATAAACTTAAAAAAAAAGAATAGGTATTAATTCTTCTTAAAAAGTTTGGTAGAATTCCCCCAGGAAGACATCTGGCCGTGGACTTCTGTTTGTTGGGAGATTTTTGATAACTGATTCAATTCTTTGCTGGTTATCAGTTTGTTCAAATGTTCTATTGCTTCCTGTTTCATCTTGATAGTTTAGATATTTCTAGGAATTTATCCATTTCTTCCAGATTGCCCAATTTGTTGATGTTTAGTTTTCATAATATTCTCTTATAATTGTTTGTATTTCTGTGGTGTTGGTTGTGATCTCCCCTCTCTCATTTCAGGTTTTATATATTTGGGTCCTTTTTATTTTCTTTTTTATAAGTTGGGCTGGGGGTTATCAATTTTATCAATTCTTTCAAAGAACCAGTTCCTGGTTTCATTACTCTGTTTTACTTTTTTTTTTCCCTATATCATTCATTTCTTCTCTAATCTTTCTTATAATTTCCCTTCTTCTACTGGTTTTAGCCTTCACATCTTGTTCTTTTTTGAGCTCCTTTAGGTGTAAGGTTAGGTTGTGTTTTGAGATTTTTTTTCTTGCTTCTTGAGATAGACCTATATTGCTTTATAGTTCCCTATTATGACAGCTTTTACTGCATCCCAAAAGTTTTGAACTGTTTTGAATTCATTGTCACTTTTCCGTGTATTTTTTTTTTTTTTTACTTCTTTAATTTTCTGGTTGGCCCATTCATTATTTAGTTGTATGTTCTTTAACCTCCATATGCTTGTGGTCTTTCCCAATTTTTTCTTGTGGTTGATTTCAAATTTCATAGTGTTGTGGTCAGAAAATATGTGTGGTATGACCTTAATCATTTTGTATTTGTCAAAGACTGATTTTTGACCTTATATGTGGTCTATCCTGGAGAATGTCCCATGTGCACTCCAAAAGAATGTGTATTGTTATGGGTTAGGATTAAATGTTCTAATATATGTGTTGAAACCACCTGGTCCAGTGTGTCATTCAAAGCCATTGTTTCCTTGTTGATTTTCTGCTAAGATGATCTGTCCATTGTTGTAAGTGGGGTGTTAAAGTACCTATTATTGTACTATGATCAATGAGTTTCTTTATGTTTTTTATTAAATTTTTATATATTTAGGTTCTCTCAAGTTGGGTGTATAAATATTTACAATTGTTAGATCTTCTTGTTGGACAGACCCCCTTATTATGATATAGTGAACTTCTTCATCTCTTGTTACAGCCATTGGTATAAAATTCAGTTTTTCTGATATAAGTATGGCTACTCCAGCTTTCTTTTGATGTCCATTAGCATGATAAATCATTCTCCATCCCGTCACTTTCAATCTGCAGGTGACTTTAGGTCTCAAATGAATCTCTTAAAGGCAGCATATAGATGAATCTTGTGTTTAATCCATTCCAATACCCTATGTCTCTCTCTCTTTTTTAATGTCTATTTATTTTTGAGAGAAACAGACACACAGAACCTGAAGCAGACTCAAGGCTCCAGGCTTTCAGCACAGAGCCTGACACAGGTCTCAAACTCACAAACTGTGAGATCATGACCTGAGCTGAAGTCAGACACTTAACCAACTGAGCCACCCAGGTGCTCCCCTATGTCTCCTGATTGGAGCATTTAGTCAGTTTACATTCAGAGTGATTATTGATAGATATGAATTTAGTGCTATTGTATTACCTGTAAAGACAGTGTTTATGGAGATTTTCTCTGCTCCTTTCTAGTCTTTGTTGCTTTTGGTCATTCTCTGTCACTAAATAGTCCCCTTTAATATTTATTGCACAGCTGGTTTAAAGGTCACAAACTTCTTTAATTTTTGTTTGGCTGGGAAACTCTATTTCTCCTATTCTGAATGACAGACTTGCTGGATAGAGTTTTCTTGGGTGAATATTTTTCCTATACAGCACATTGAATATATCATGCCACTCCCTTCTCCCCTGCCAATTTTCTATGGAAAGGTCTGCTTTAACCTGATCTGTCTTCCCTTGTTAGTTAGGAAGTTCTTTTCCCTTGCTGCTTACTTATATCTGTATTTTGCAAATTTTACTATGATATGTGTTGGTGTTGGCTTGCTTTTTTAAATTTTGATGGGAGTTCTCTGCACCTCCTGGATTTAGATGTCTGTTTCCTTCCCCAGATTAGGGAAGTTTTCAGCTATAATTTGCTCAAATAAACCTTATGCCCCCTTTTCCCTCTCTTCTTCTGGGATTCCTATGGTGTGAATAATACTATGCTTAATGAAGTTGCTGAGGTCTCTAGGTCTACATTCATGTCCAATACTTTTCCTTCCCTCTAGTTTTAAGCTTCATCATTTTCTATAATTTTATTTTTTATATCACTTGTTTGTTCCTCTGCCTTTTCCATCCTTGTCTCATTACATTCAATCAGTTTCACATCTTGGTTATAGCATTTTTTATTTTGGCCTGACTAGTTAAGCCCTTTATCTCTGTAGTAAGGAACTCCCTGGTGTCTTCTATGCTTTTCTAAAGTGCAACTAGTATCCTTATTAATCTTATTTTAAATTCTGGATCTGGTATATTGCTTATATCTGTTTCCATTAGATCCCTGGCCATAACCTTTTATTGCTCTTTCTTTTGGGATGAATTCCTCTGTCTTGGCATTTGTCTAGGTCTCTGTCTTTTTCTGAGTGGCAGGAAAACTTGGTATGTCTCCTGATCCTGAGAGTAATGACTTTATTAAGAAGAGGTTATACACTATACAGGGCCTGGAGCTTCAGGAAATATCTTGTGTATGTATCTGTGTGCAATTGCTGCTGTGTTTTGGCTGAGAGTGGATCTTAAGCATCCTCATGCACACGCAAAAAAGATAACTATGTGAATTGATGGATGGATATATAGATCTATAGATCTATATCTACATATATATATATATATATATAGAGAGAGAGAGAGAGAGAGAGAGAGAGAGAAGCAAGGTGAAACCAACTAAATAATAACAATTTATGAAAAGCAATCCTTACCTCCACAAAGGGAAAGCAGGTATTTTTAACCTTGTATGATTTCATTTCTTGTGATGATCTCCCTACCTCTAAACAATATACTTTCTTCTCTAAGATATAATTTATTGACTTTTCCTAAAAATGAGAATTTAGGTCACTTATAAGACTTCATCTTTTTTTCTCCTCCTCCTTTCCTTAGTTTGATGAATTTATATATCTTCATTGTTTATATTTACAATACTTGATAATGTCATTTTATTCATAAAATTTTTTTTATTTTATGTGTTAGTTATATCTTTGCTTCCATCTATGTATGATGAAAAGATACCCACTTTCACTCTTCTGCCTTTTAATGCTCTCTCCATATCTTATTCATACTGCAACTTCTTTCCACTACATCTTCTTTTTTGTTAAGATAGGTAATATTTATATTATTCTCAATAATTAAATCCCCCATGCTTATGTTATAGGCTGGTTCTGAAAATAAGGATTAATAAATAGCATTTTAATTATTATATCACTGATATAATTAACCTATGTAGGAAACATACATGAAGGAAACATTTCCTGTAAAAAGTTGAATTAGAGTTTAGACATGGTTTAAAGTGTCCATAGATTTATATGGAAAACAGCACATTATGGACAGAAATATAAACTAAAGCAATGTTTAATCTCAGTTTGATAAATAGGGCAATGAGAAGTGTTTTCATTCTGCAGTGTAAATAATTATATACCTCTCTCTTTTTTTCATATACATATATATGCATATGAAAATATATACATCCATCAATTCACATAGTTATCTTTTCTGTGTGTGCATGAGATCTACTCTCAGCCAATTTCAAGTATATAATACAATATTATTAACAATAGTCACCATACTGTATATTAGATACTCCTAGAGTTTATTCATCTTACAACTGAAAGTGTGTGCTCTTTGACTAACATCTTCCCATTTCCTCTACCCCTCACTGCCCACCATTCGTTTCTATGAGTTTGATTTTTTTCTAAGATTCCACATACAAGTGATACCATCCAGTATTAGTCTTTCTTATGGCCGAAAAATATTCCATCATATATAAATCTGTCTATCTTCCTATCTATCTACCCAGCTATCAACATAGATACCACATTTGCTTTATTAATTCATCTTTTGAAGGACACCAACGTTGTTTCCATATCTTGGCTATTGTGAATTATGCTGCAATGAACATGGGAATGCAGAAATTTCCTCAAGATAGTTATTTCATTTCCTTTATCTATGTAACCAAAATAAATAAATAAAAGGCATTCTTTATGAAACTGTGTATGTAATACACAGAAATAGATATAGATATAGATATAGATGATATAGATACAGATAATGTCAAAGTTTACAAAAGTTTTTAGTTTATACATTTTGCCAAATTACTATAAGGCTTATACCAACATATGATTTCATCACCATATCCTCCTTGTAATAAGCCTATTTTAAAAGTTTTGTCCAATTTTATAAATTTAAAATTTACCTTATTTTAAATTATTTTAGGTTAAATATAATTCACATATTTATGGGTAATATCTTTTATGTGGAGAAACTGAATTACCTGTTCACGTCTTGTTTTCATTTTCTAGGATATTTGGGTCTTTATTCTTTATAATGTCTTAAGTATTATTTATATATAAATGACATAATATTTTTGTTTTTTTATTAGAAATGTTTACCCAATTATCCATTTATATTTCAATATTATTTGGGACATTTTACTGATCTACAGAATTTTTAATGTGGTTCAATTAAATAAGTTCTTCCTTTTTCTCCAATGCTTGGAAAACCTTTCTCAATCTTAATATAAAAGATTTGTGTACATTTTTCCACTTGTTATGATTTTAAGTTTACATTTATTACTCTATCCAAAATTTATTTTTGTGCATAATGTATGGTGACATAAGTGAGTATAACAGGTCTGTTTCAGAGTATTCTTTCTGTGGCTTTTATAATTACACCAACACTAAATTAGCTTAATTGTAGTTTTGTATATTTAAGTAACTGGTAGGGCAAGAGCTATTTATTTTACTGCTTTTTGGATAGTTCTATAAAATAATATTTTCAAGCTATAATAAACATTTTATTGCTTCTGGAATTCACACACAATGTATGATTCTTTCATGTATATTATTAAGTCACTGTGATTTAAAATATATTTGTTTGATGTCTCAGTAGCAAAAGATATCACAAATCTTGATGACATATATATCACTACGACTAAAATCATGAAGCTGTGGAAAGCAAACATTCAGAGAGCTCCAACCGAGATCATAATTTGATTTACCAATTTCTTTGTAAAATAATATGCTAATATGATACATAGAGAAGATTCCTAAGGGGAGAAGATATCAGAAATCTCTTCAGATTTCTAAACTCACTTTTTGGCAGTTTATGAGAAACTAACTTTTCCATATTTACTTACCAAAACTTCTAGACCTACACACCTACAACTTTCTAATACTATAGTATTTGTGTTTCTTCTACCACTTGGTTTTAAGCACCTGCCACTCAGAAAAACAGGTTTCAGTACTTTGACAAATGTTTCTAACCCATTGTAAATGTTGTGCATCATTTTCTACATAATTACCTTGTGAAGTCTGTCATCTCCATCATAATCATACACATCTTCTTAGCCAGAACAATGATATCATTGCTTGTATCATCCCATATTTCAATCTCAGCATCCAGTTTACTCTTTACTTTCTTGAAATCAGCAACTTGCTCAGCAATCTTTTCCTTTTCTGACTCAGGCAACTGAGTCATCTTAGCCTAAAACACATGATAATTATATTTATAAGCATTCCATTATATCAAAGAGCATTTTAGGCAGAAGTGGTCATTATAGGATATTCTTAAACTCATTCATTCAAAAACAAAGATGTTGTGTTTTTTTTAAGTGATATAATCAAAACTTTCCAGCATAATTTTTCATATGAAAAATTTCTTAAATTATGAATTTTTGCTCTAGAACTGAGAATAACAATGTATAATTTGGTGTCTGACATATTTAAATCTACTCCTTAATATAAATGTGAGATTTCTCAAATTTCATTTTTTAAAAAAAATGTTAATGCTTATTTATTTTTGAGATACAGAGCATGAGCAGGGGAGGGGCAGAGAGAGGGAGGCACAGAATCTGAACCAGGCTCCAGGCTCTGAGCTGTCAGGACAGAGCCCAATGCAGGGCTCCAACTCATGAACCCTGAGATCATGACCTGAGCCAAAGGCAGACACTTAACTGACTAAGCCACCCAGGCACCCTGAGATTTCTCAAATTTCTGATGCAATACAAATTTAAATTAATTCAGACTTAATATAATACATCTCATATATTAGAAAAGCATATACTTTATTTATTTAAAGTTTATTTATTCATTTTGAGAGAGAGAGAGAATGAGAGAGAGAGAGAGAGAGAGAGCATAAGCAAGGGAAAGGCAGAGAGAGAGGAAGAGAGAATACCAAGCAGGCTCCATGCTGTCAGCACACAGACTGATGCAGGGCTCCATCTGATGAACCATGAGATTATGACTTGAACCAAGATCAAGAGTCAGATGCTCAACAGACTGAGCCACTCAGGTGCCCCAGACATATATTTTATCTAATTTTACCAATAGTATGCTTCAAAAGGTAGAAGTATAACAAAATTATCTTGAAATGTCTATTGACATTATAATGTCTATTTTTCCTTGTATGTATATACATTCAGATAGATCCTTATTCAAACATTGAATATATACTGGAAAACAATAATAGTATACATATATAAATCATATGTATTAGATAAACACATATTTAAAATTATAAGGATGTATATGTGTATTTTGTCATCATGTACACATTCAAATGTGCATGTATATAAAAACTACTTTGAGGGAAGAGTAAAAATGCTATGGGCAGTAAAAATGCTAAGGCAGCCCTCACTAATTAGCATCCTGAGTTTTGAGGTGTTCTTCTCTCATGAAAAGCAGGGTTGATGTGTTGGCATAGTACTATTCTTTGAATATGTCAAATTTTGTACAATATGCAACTTGTATTTTCACTTGCAATTTGAAATGTAGGATGGGTAGAATACCATCTATACCCCTAAACCACCACATTCACAGCCTTAGCATCTGGGACCTATAACCATCTGTCAAATAAAAAAGAATCTTGAAGTAAAAGTTATTCAATAGTATCACAGCCATAAAATCTCACAGGACAGTCTGGTCACTCATACTCTCAAAAAAAAATCCATATACATTCTAATAAAATGAGTACATGAATCTCAGAGAGGGTAGTTTAAAAAGGATAAATCATTTAAGTAAATTTTACTTATTAGATTATTATCAGAGAATATGTGATATTTATAATACCTCTATATTTCTAGATGCTATATTTCCCCTATACATGTGGAAATAAGAAGAAATCATCTCAAAAAGCATCAAAATATTCTGAACACTAGGCTCAAAATAGTTGAAATACACTTTATTGAATCAATCGTGTATAAAAGCAAAAATGCTTAAATTACATGAATGAAGGAGTTATAAGAATGTTCAATGGAAAATCCAACAAAATAATAATAACCAAAGAACCAATATCAAGTATCTATCATTTATTATCTATTTAGTGTCAGACTAACTTAGGGTCTAAAATAACTTGGTGTCTGTGAAATCTCAGTGTTAATTATCCATTCTTCAGTTGTAACCTAGTCATGAAAATAAACAATGAGGCTTTCCAATTTGAAGCTTCCTCTATATTCCTTAGCATAATGTTTGACACAAATTGAATGCTCAATAAATGATGGCTATCTCCTATTCAGTAAGAAAATTATCAAAATATATTAACATATCTAGCACTTAAAATTTGCATACTTGCACTATTTTATTTGAAGAATTAAATTAAGCTCATAGGAATAGGCTTTTTAATTTATTTTAATGTTTATTTATTTTTGAGAGAGAGAGAGAGAGAGAAAGAGACAGAGAATGAGCAGGGAGAGGCAGAAAGAGAGGGGGACAGAGGATCTGAAGAGGGTTCTGTGCTGACAGCAGAGAGCACAATGCGAGGCTCAAACTCATGAACCATGAGATCATGACCTGAGCTGAAGTCAGATGCTAAATCGACTGAACCACCCTGACACTCGTAGGAATAGGCTTTTAACTGATGAGCTATACTCTGAATACAGTTTGTAGTTTCTTTTCTCAGGAAATGTGGCCTATTAAAATAAAAGCAACCCTTACTACTGCTGGCATATAGCAAGGAACGTAAGTGAAGACACAGCTCCCTTATGTCTGAAATCAATAGTATGAAAGCTCATTAAGTAAATTATAAGATACTAACCCATTAAACTAGCTCAAAAATTGAAATAAATTTTCTCCGTCTTGACTACTGATCATTATCATTCTCTCCATTTTCATAAAAAGAAGTGTTAAAACTTTCAAATAATAATAGATGTAGGTAGATTCAAATGGGACCTCTTCTTATGGTCTTTGTCTCAGAGATAATAAATCCATGAATCTGTATATAATAAATAATTTTGAAGTATGCACTAGCATATCATGAAAAACTACTCACTATCCTCATAAAAATGTTCAAACTATTCAAGAGGGGATCTGGGTAAGCGTATTCTAAGTTCTATTCCTTGGAATGCCACTGATTTCCAATATGACCTTTAGTAAGTCATTTAACCCTCTTGTCTAAGTTTCTCCAGACACAAAATGACAGTAATTGCAACTGCTACCCACCTGCCATGCAGAGAACAGAGTTGATTATTGGATAACACCAAGGCTGACCCTGTCACGGACTGGAATCTCATCGGTTGCACTCGATTTCCTTAATAACATCTCAACTCACATGCTGAATTATAATCACCAGATGTTTACTTCCGACAAGATAAGGGCCAAAAGTTGGGCAATAGTTTATAAAATTGAAAGGCCTAGTGAATTCTGACTCTCCCACAGGAGGAACCACAACATCAGAAAAGCATTAAATTACTGACTGACACCTCTACTGAAGATTTTTAGTGCTTCTGTGGATGATTTATTATGTGCTATTAATCAATTTGAATCACTATGAAAATTTCAAAACAGAACTTAAGAGAATACTTGATATTTTGGAATTCTGAGCAAACATTCCTTTTTGGATAAATGTGTGCAGAATAAGCAAAGAAATAAAGATTGAAACAAATCAGGTAAATGGAATCTGATGCTATTGCTGGCTGGCAGTATGTCTCCACTCCTGCCCAGATATATAGACTAGAACTGTGATATGAATAGCTAGCAAACATTTTTTGAGTCACTTCCATCCGAATGAGACTTTATTGTGTGTTAACTGATTTTTGAAATCTCTTGCTAAAAGCAAAAAAAAAGCGAACACTTATATATTCCAGACACTCCCTCGGCATCTTACATATATTAAACTTCACTCTTCATATTAGCCCTATGAGGTAAATATATTATTACCCTAACTTTAATGGATTATGAAACTGAGTGTCCAAAAGGTTAAGTTATTAAGTCAAGACTGTAGTCTTAGCAAGTAGTAGAACCAGTATGCAAACCTAGAGACTCTAGCCTCGAGTTTTTGTCCTCTTACTATGCCAACTGACATGAGCAATATTGCCCATGATATATCAAAATAGTCATACTCAATGGTGTTTCTCGACCACCTTCTACTTTTGAATGCAATTATTCTCCAGAGTGTAGTCACATATTTTCTAGAATCTGTTTCCTCGTCTATAAACTAGAGACAATGATATTTGCCTCACAGCATGCCTTAGAGATCAAATGAATAAATGTGTAGGAAGCACTTTTTATTTTCTTTATTTTTTTTTAATTCCAGCTGTTAACTTACAATAACAGACTCAGTTCACTCTACACAATGATCCTCAGAATTCTATTTCTAGTGTTACCTTCCTTTTTCAATGAAAGTTGTAATCTTCCATTACCATTTTAGGCATTTTCAAGTATATACATGATATACAACATATTTTATAAAATTATCTCTAAAGCAGGGGGTAGTAAACTTTTTTCTGTAAAGGGGAAAATAGTAAATACTTTATGCTTTGCAGGCCACACCATACTGCTCTACCATAATACTTAGCTCTGCTGCTGTCGTAATGCAAGAGTAGCCAAAGACACTGTGCAAACGAGTGTGGCTGTGTTCCAAAAAATTTTATATGGACATTGAAACTTCAATTTCATATCATTTTTATGTGCCTAGAATATTATTCTGATTACATCTGTTCTAATTTTATTCAACCACTTAAAAATGTAAAAAACATTCCTAGCTCATGGGCTGTACAAAAATAGTTGGCGGGCCAGATTTGACTGCTGGCTATAGTTTGCCAACATTTGCCAAATCCTTTATCCTCTTGAGTTTTGTATTTCTCAGAAGTACTGCCTGCCACCCAGTTTGAATCTCTTTTACTTATTAATTTTTAAATTTATTTTTACTTTTTTTAATTTATATTTATTTTTGAGAGAGAGAGAAGACAGAGACAGATCATGAGTGGGGGAGGGGGAGAGAGAGAGGCAGACACAGAATCTGAAGCAGGCTCCAGGCTCTAAGGTGTCAGCACAGAGCCTGACATGGGTTCGATCCCATGAACCATGAGATCATGACCAGAGCCAAAGTCAGATGCTTAACTGACTGACCCACCCAAGTGCCCCTTGAATCTCTTTTAAAAACTTTTTCTCTGGGGCACCTGGGAAGTCAGAAGTCAGTTAAGCACCGACTTTGGCTCAGGTCATGATCTCAGGGTTGGTGAGTTTGAGCACCCGCATCTGGCTCACTGCTGTCAGCACAGAGCCTGCTTTGGATTCTCGGTCCCTTTTTCTCTCTTCCCCTCCCCTGCTCACTCTCTCTCAAAAATAAATAAACATTAAAAAAAAAAAAAAGACAAAAAAAACTTCTTTCCTTTCCTTATGTATCCCCTTCTGTTAGGCAGAAAGCTGATCCATTTAATCTCGAATACTTTAATCACATCTGTCTCTTTGTCTGTATTCCCAGTACTACTATACAAGTTCAGGTCAATTTTCTCTTTCTTTTTCAATCCTTTTGTCTTGTTATCACTTTGTATAATCTTTCTGATTTTAATAGCATTGTGCAAATCTTCAACTAAAGACAGGAGCTTCCATGACTCCTTACTGAATAAAGAATATTAATTCCTCAAATACCACCCTTGAATTTATTTAAAGTAGAAAATTCATATAGAATCTCAAACAGGCTCCATGATTAGCACAGAACCTGATGCAGACCCTGGGATCATCACCTGAGCCAAAATCAAGAATTGAACACTCGGGGTGCTTGGTGGCTCAGTCGGTTAAGTGTCCAACTTTGGCTCAGGTCATGATCTCATCATTTGTGGGTTCAAGTCCCACGTCAGACTCTTTGCTGACAGCTCAGAGCCTGGAGCCTGCTTTGGATTCTGTGTGTATCTCTCTCTGCCCCTCCCCTGCTTATGCTCTGCCTCTCTCTGTCTGTCTCAAAAATAAATAAGCATTAAAAATTATTAAAAAATTGAACACTCAACTGAGCTACCCAGATACCCCATAATTATTATTTTTTAAATTTCAGAACATGTTATCATTTCTCCCCTCAAAATGATTCATATTAGTCTGTCTTATAGTCTAATTATTCATGAATATGTATATCCTATCTTACTTGAGAAAAGGACTTTGAAAGCAGAAACACCTTTCAGAATAATAGTAGTCTCTCTCTCCTTCTCATATACATGCATACATGTATGTTTATGTGTGTTTTATTATTCTCCTTCCCCCAGAATGTAAGTTTCCTGAAAGTAGGACATATATATGCATGTATATAAATGTTTATAGTTGCTAATAGAAATAGGAGAGAGATAAAGAATAGGCTTGTAGGATCAAAATTTTATAGCATTAATCTTTCATTTTAATTTTCATCTACATTTACACACTTTTCAAGCTTCTATCTCTACAAGGTAGAAACCAATCTCTCCCATACATTTCCCTGTCCACTTTCAAACTCGGGTCCTCAGTATTCCTCTAAGACTGTATTAATAGCACAATAGTTCTTAACCTTCTTTTCATCTGCTTATTATTTCCTTATGCTCATTACTCCTACCTAATATGTTAATATGCTTACATTATTTATTATAAACACTTTCATGACTTTATCTCTTTAAAAGACCAAAAGAAAAGAAAAACATGGTACAATAGGAAAAATGCAAAAATACTTGTCATACAGACCTCTATCCAAGTTCCAACTCTGCCAAGTGCCAGCTTTGTAGCAAGTACCTTAAGCATCCTCAACCCCAATTTTATCACATGTTAAAATTATGATAAATTTATTAGGGGTTTTCTTTTCTATTTTTTAAATTTTTCTTAAAAATGTTTTTATTATTTATTTTTGAGAGAGGGAAGGAGACAGAGCATGAGCAGGGGAGTGGCAGAGAGAGAGGGAGACACAGAGTCCAAAGTTGGCTCCAGGTTCTGAGCCCAACGCGGGGTTGGGGGGGAGGCTTGAACATGTGAACTGCGAGATCATGCCCTGAGCCGAAGTCAGATGCTTAATGGACTGAGCCACCCAAGTGCTCCAGGGTTTTCTGACAATTCGAATTATATCTGTAAATAACGATGCCTGGAATATAGTAGGGACTTAGTAAGTGGTACTATGATTGATGTATATAAATGCCTTCACCTGGCCTCCAAAATGTCCACAACATTGTGGTGAAGGACAGTTTATACATTAATCTAGCTACCTTACAAAGCTTAGGCAGGAACCAAGTAAATTATATTGAGTAAATACATGCCATGAGCAACAAACCATATAGAAACATAGGGTCATTATAATTCTCTTATTCTCAGAAGTTCCAAAATCCAAATTGCTTATTTAGCAGATAAGGAAACTGAGTCCCAGGAAAGAGAAATGACTTGGAAAATATTAGCCAACTGGTTAATATCAGATTCGTTTTTTAAATCCATGTGTTGCTGTTAGTGGTTCTCTCTTCCCACAAAATTGTTCTGCTTTACTTAGGTATAACTTTTTCATGGAAATTTAATTCTTAAGTAAATCATATAACTCTTTTACTTTCCTATCTATAAACCTGAATGGAACACGGAAATAGTATATTATTAACATGTAAGCCACAATTACTATTTTTTTATTTTATAAATACTAGGAATTCCTAATCAATTAAATATTTCTCATGTGAATGGTTAGCTAGAACTTGAAAATTAAATTCAAATGTTCTGCAAACTTTTAACACATGTGCATGATTTTTGCATGATGGGTAAATATTTTTTTTATTTTTTTATTCTCATCTCCAGAGCTTATCAAATTTAATAGTAGCATTTATGCACATGTTTTTTTATTTTTGTTTTTGTTTTTTGTTATTTTTTTTTTGGTTTTGTTTTTGTCTTTTTTTTTTTTATTATTTTTTGCTAATAAGCCCAGAGGCATTTGGGAAATGGGTGCATTTTAATATATAAGAAATATAAATAGTATGACATTTTGCTGGAGTTTAGAAAATCTGAACTGCTGCTGGCAGAAATTCAACTTAATTAAAATCTGGAGAACAAATTCATAAAAAAGTATTATGCATTGATATTTTAAGCATACTAAATTGTGATTTCAAACATAATCCTGAGAATTCATTAACAAAAGTTTTCCATAATATTTTAAAATGATATTTAGGGGTTGGAATTGAACTTTGCTTTAAAGACTGATATACATTTTTACATTTTTATGCACATTCCTTTAAATCAAATTTACAAATATATTAGCTTTAAAAGTCTCTTAAGTTTCCTCATCTGTCAAAAATAACACTCTTGCGACCTCATGAGTTACACTCACAGATCCCTTAGGTGTAAACTATCTTATTTTATAAAACCTTATAGGCTTCAAGAGCGGCTCAAAACAGCTTATTTATCAAGCTTACTTAATTATGTTCTACAGGTAATAATAATAATGACAATTAACATTATTTATGCTTCCCATGTGACAGTCATGTTGCTAACCACTTTTGAAAAATTATGCTAATCAAATAATACTATTTAAGGTAGATATTATTAATATCCACTTTTAACAACCATGGAAATCAAGCCTATAGGGAACACGTGCATGTCTCCTATAAATGAAACCCTCCCTGTTTCTTTTTCTTTTTTTCCATCACATCTCTCTATATATGGTTTCATTTGCAAGATGTTTTTTAGCATGAGGGTTAATTTCAATTTGAGAAAGAACGCAATATTTATTTGTGAACTCAATTTGTGTCCTTGTTCTAGAAAAAAATAAATGCTGCTTTGGGAGTCAACTGGAGAAATTTGAATATAAACTGGGTATGAGGCAAAATTAAGAAGGGATTGCTAATTTTCTTCAGATGTTGCTAATTACTTTGAAGTAGTTCAGGGGAAAAAAAGCATATAGCACACTAGCATTGGGTTAAATCTGCTATATCTAGGTCATGGAAATACAGACATACACTGTCCCAGTGTATTTAAGTTTTTCTGTGTCTTTGATTTTTTCAAAATAAACAATAAGAAAACAAATAGTATGCTTTATGTTCTTGTTTACTGAAGGTATTACAGATTTTATAGGCCATACAATCTACTCTCTTCTCCCAAAATGCCATTCTATCTGCAACATCCCTGACTAAGGATGCTCTGCTTCTCCTCAGTCATACGTGAAAGTCCAGTGCTAGGTTCTTTGGGACTAAGAGATCAAGATAAGATAAGGTAAGATAAGATAAGATAAGACAATATACAGTAATATAGTACATATAGTATTACATAGTATAATATGTATGTGTGTATATGTATGTATATATACATATATATATATATACACACACACACACACACATATATATATATGTATATAATAACCATTGGTTTAACACCAAGCCTTTAAAATATCTCCTCTGGTTTCTTTTTCACCAAAGTTGGTGGGTTATTATAAGTTGTCCTCCAAAACAGATAATCTCAAAGAAAAGAAAATACTTTGTCAAGCTTATATGAGTATTCTGATTTAAATAGTCCTATATATTTGCTTTATTTTTTAATTAAAATTTTGCAAGGACATAGATGAATCTAATTTCACATGCATTGTGTTTTCTTTAGAATATGATTCCAGGTTTTTAAAATACTTTTGTCTTTTGGTGTTGCCAAGACTAACAATACAGAAATCCTCATATTTTCAAAACCACATAGCTATGTAAAACAAAGAAACAATTCAATAAATACATATTGGAAAGGCTGTGAGAAACAAACTGTAGAAGCCCATTTTATTCAAAACAGTACCCTTAGGATGTGACTCAGAGCCTAGTAACTTTTACTTCTCACACAATTGAAGTTTGGTTACCTGAATTCCACGCCCCTGTTTACAGTAAAGTGGAAGTAGACAAGAGATGTGTTAGTCTGAGGCCAAGAAAGGGAGCGAAAATCTATCAAGGAGGATACAGAAAGCTCAGATAATTGGGGCCCTTTCAGTTTATGAATAAGCTTGCCTGCTAATATCACAGTACCTCTATCCTATCACTGTATATTACAGCATAGTACAACAATGTTTGGTCATAATATACACAATGAATCATCTGCAACATCATCACCCAGCATTTACTGATTTTCTACTGCATTGTGGAGTTATATGGCACTGTTCCTGCTCTCAAGGAGCTTAAAATCTCCCAGTGCAGAAAATGTCAAGCTATTTATTATTACTCTTTGGTAAATTAGCATGCACGGAATACAATTTGAAAACCAATTCCAGTAATTATTTTTTAAGTTTAAAAACATATATTTTGGTTCAAAATAACTTGTTCTATAAGAGTTCTAGGAAGCCAACTGTCTTACTAAATATGATTTTCATATATCTTTGATGGTGTGATATTTAATGTTCACTTATAACTAATTAAAATATTTTGTTAAAGATAAAATCTTGACAAGTATATGAATGGTGTATCACTAAAATTGCTATAATTTGAAATATAATTCTACATCTCTACTATTTCTTTGTTTCATTGCTTCTTAATTATAATTTGTAATAAATAAAATTTTATATAATTTATACATGTATTTTACATAAAACTGAATATAAATATAACATATTTGCCTTCAATAGTTTATATGAATTTAAACACTACAGTCTATCTTTCTAACATTTTTCTTGGGAAAAATAACAATCTGAGGAATGAGGTATAGAATTTCAAATATTCATGACATTTGCTTATATTATGCTTATATATACCTACATTATTGTGATTTAATATAGTACCATGATTAATAATCTATATCGATATGCTGATAATAACTGTCATCACATACATATGGCAAAAGAGATTGAAAACACTATTCTCATTATGTTATTATTAGTTGAATATGGCTTATGTAATCCCTAAAGAAAAGCAGAGTTAGAATTTTGTATGATATATACCCTGTCTACCACTTACTAGGTATTTTAATATATTATATATGTATGTGTGTGGTTTTTTTGGGTTTTTTTTGGAAAATCCACAAATATTTTTTGACTATATTACTGGTTAATTGACCATGTTTTTGTTCACTTGTGACCTAAGACCCATAGTTACGTTATCATATTTTGGAATTTAAATAAAACTGAGTCAAACTCCTTATCATACATCCTTGAGAATAGCAAATTCCCCCCCTCAAGAGCTCTACTAATTTCTGAGGGCTTATAATCCCATAGGCCATGTTTCTGCTCTGCATTTGTGTCCTCCCTGATCTATTGCTTTCAGGTGAGACTAACCTTCTCTGTTCCTTTTTCACTATATTGTAGTGACTCAACATTTTAAACATTTACGAATCATCCACATACATAATTTGTGTGTATGGAAAAATTTGTGGAAGTGTTTAGGAGTAACGTAGGAACTTTACAAAGTGGGAATGGAAATAACACAAAATATAATTTATCTGGTTTTCATCTGATGATGTAGAAAATTGGATAAAACACTGCTCCCACATTGAAGACAACAGTAAGTCCAAAATCTAAAAGTTCATGACTCTTTTTTTTTTAACTCATCAGAGTAGTCAATGAAAAATTGCATTGGATAAGTTAAACATGCAAGGAACATTTTTATACAACTGTAATAGGAGAGAGAGACTGATCTACAAGATACTGTAATAGGAGAGACAGATTGAACTCAAATCTGCTGAAACAAAAGGTGAGAGTTTTTTTAAGTACTGGGGTGTGTTTGTAGAAAAGTACTGGACTACATTAAGGGGGAGGTTGGTCAATGTGATTAAGCCATCTATGTGTGCTAATGGTGCTTATTTATAGAAGCTGGTAGATGCAGTCACTGTCTTTCTTGATTATTACATTTCAAAGGGGTAGCTTCAGGTCCTTAAGAATATACCTGGGTTGTACACCTGGCAAGAAGCTAAGAGAACATTTGCATCTCAAAGGGGCACAGAAAGAATTTACAGTTGCAAGTTTTCTGAAGTAAGTGCTCTAAGCAAACTGGATTCAGTTATCTATAATTAGGAAGAAACCTACCTAAAGTATACTCATGATAAGAGAAATGTTACCGTCATCTTATTCAGAAGTCACAACACAACCAACTAACCTAAAGTCTAGGGAAAGAAAAGGTACTTGCTGGAAAACAATGCTATGAAATCTTGCTTCTCCTGGGCAGATGCCATTGGACATTGGTAAGGTAAATTCAGCTAAAAGAGTTCACAATTTGGTTGAGATTGGATCATCATATGATGTCAAAAAGTAAGCAATTTCTCAAAAAAAAAAAAAAAACTAAATAAATAAATAATAAATAAATAAAAACAAAACAAACAAACAAAAAACCAAAACCCAGAACTAAAACCAGACCCAAACCCAACCAAAACAAAACAAACAGTGAGGACATGTTAAAAAGAAATAGGAGACAACACAAAAGGTGGGACAATTTGGTCAACAAAACAGAATTAAAATCCATAGACTACAATAAGTATCTATGAGTACATAATGATAGAAATAAATAATTGAATAAATAAACAATGTAAAAGATGGGACAGCTCTTCCTTATAATTCTAATTAACAAATGCAGACGAAATAAAATAGAAAATCACTGTTAGACAAACACCAATATAATAACTGAGGCAAGATTCAGTGATGAATATGAAAATTAGTAGATAAATATTTGAGAAGATATGAGACTTGAATAGTCTTAAAGCATTTTCCCCAAGATATTTAATAATTACAAAGAAAAAAATAACAGTACTTTACAATGGTTAGGAAGCCAGCAACCAATACTTTAACCACGTGACAAAGGCCAGCATCACCAGAATTGTGATCTATTGATATCTTGTACCTCTGATTTGGTGGACTGAGGTCACATGAATTCTATAGGTATCCCCTCTGAAAATGCATAACCTTAAAATAATCACGAGAAAAAAAAATCAATCTAAATTAAGGGACATTCTATAAAACACCTGATATTCTTCAAAAATATCAAGATCATGAAAGAGAAGGAAGGATAAGGAATTGTCCTAATCTACTAGTAAATGTGACAGCTAAACACAATGTTGGATGTTGGCTTTAAATGTAGAACAAAAAAGAACATTAGTGGAAAAATTGATGAAGTCTACAGTTTAATTAGTAGTATAATACCAATGTTCATTTCTTGGTTTTGACAAATAGACCTTAGTTATGCAAGATGTCAACATTAGGAGAAACTGGGTGAAAATTATATGAAAATTGTCTGTACTAAAATTGCAACTTTTCTATAATTTTTTTTCAACTAACCACAGCCATCTAACATGAGACCAAATCATATATATACAGGAAAACCCTGGATTGCGAGAAACTTGTTCTGTGAGTGTTCTGCAATACAAGTAAACATTTCTAAAAATTTTTAACTTGATAACTGAGCATTGTCTTGCAATACCAGTAGTATGTGATACTGAACATCACATGATCACCACTGAGCCAATGGTTCTCTCTCTCTTGCTGTGGGATTGTGGGTGATCATCTCCCATGCTTTGATGCTTGGTCTCAGGTTACGGTGTTTGCCAGAAACCAGTGATTTTTCAGAATGTTGGAAAGTGCCCACAATTGGCACTAGTGTATTGTTTTGTCACTTCAAAGCACCCCTGGACAGTCCTTTGCTTTTCTGTACAAGAGTAAGCTTAGGAATGCTTTGCTTCATTCTAAATCAGACTGCCTGAAGATATAGACCCTCTCCTCTGCTGCTTATTGCCAGTTACATTAAATACAGTATATGACAAGAGTTTATTTTATTTTTAAGCTTATTTATTTATTTTGAGAGATAGAGAGAATAAGGTGAGGAGGGGCAAAGAGAGAGGGAGGACAGAGGATCTGAAGAAGGCTGACAGCAGAGAGTCCGATGTGGGGCTCAAACTCACAAACCATGAGATCATGACTGGAGCCGTGAGATCATGACTGCACACCTAACCAACTGAGCCACCCAGGCACCCTTATGATAAGAGTTTATTAATACTGTACTGTACTCAACATCTGTGTGAGTGTATACAATGGCCCCCATGCAGAAAAAGATTCCACTGAGCCAATAGACAGCAGTGATTCCGTTAGTGATAGTAAAAGTCATCCTACACAATAACCCTCCCTATTGTGTCCCTCACACTAGCCACGAAGGTTTTCAAAGGTAAGTGCGGGTTAATTCATTTATTTTCTTTATATTTTATACTTTCTTTATTATTTTATTTTATATTACAGTATTATAATTATTTTTATATGAATATTTTTGGGTTGTGGAATGAATCATCTGAGTTTCCATTATTTCTTATGGGGAAATTCACCTTGATATACAAGTGCTTTGGATTAAAAGCATGTTTCCAGAATGAATTATGCTCACAAACCAAGGTTTTACCGTAACACATTAGACAAAGTGTTACAAACGAAATAATGGCAGATGCAGAGTAATATGGTCTTGTAAAAAGACATCTAAAATCTGGCTCATGATTGCATCCTAATTATTTTTTACCCTCTATATTGTGGAAATCATTTTAGTATTTATTACTTACCACGCAGGCACTCAGTTGGACGTTATTGTGTCCAAATATAACCATAGGTGGCCAAGTCCCAGAGAGAAAGGATTTTTCTTTTCCAGTTCCCTGAGAGCCCACTTCTCCAACTGATTGACATTAAGAATGGCACTGTCTTCAGAAGAGACCAAATGTACTTTCCAAAGATGTAGCGTTACAGGCTCCACAAGTGTGCCTGGTCAAAATGTTACATAAAATAGGCACAATTGTAGATTATTCCCACATGAATAGATCTTCCATTACAATGGTATTAGTTTTTGATCCTCCTGCATTCGGCACAATGTTTTGAAATTTACCAGAAACCGAATTTGATTTCTAATACTGGGTTACCTAGAAAAATGTAGGCTTATTTAGTAAGTAAATAAATGTGATTGGCTGTAAAGGTAGTGCCTATAGTAGATGCTTCCTAAATAAACATTTTTCTCAGTAGAATTTTTGCAATTAAGAAAAAAGATCATTCTTAGAAAAAGAACTCATCTTGATGAGTTGAATATGTTTTATTTTTATACACATTGCATATTTCTATTTGCTGTAAACCTCCTTAAGCTAAAGATTAATTTAATAAATCTCCAGGTAAAGTCTGAACTGTTTTCTCAGAACACTATATGTTAATTGATTGGAATTTAAATAAAAACTTGAAGGAAAAAAAAGGAAATGTTTGGAACAATTTGTGAGAGGCAAGTTTCATAGGCACATTTCAAAGGCATGTTTCAATGTTATGTATCTAACATCCATCTATCTACCTACATGTATTTACTTATTTAAGATGATGTATAACAATCCAACTAAGCTTCCTTGGGATCTTATAGGACAGAACACTGGGGCACTAATAAGGAATTGTTCTCCAGAGACTAAGACTTTCTGGACTCTACCTGACAGGATAAGAATCATTAAGAAATCTTCCAATGGAAAGTGATAAAGCCTTCCTTGTGAATTTACAAAGTGAGGCAATATGTGATAAATCGACTCTGAAGAACTCACAAAAGAATCTTTCCTACTAGTTCCTTTTTCCAAGATTGAGCCTTATGATATTTCAAAAGAACACACACACATACACAAAGTTTAAAAATATTTGCCAAACAAGAATAAAATGAGATATTCACTTCAAAATTTTAACGTTGTATTTTTATTCACTATTATTAACAAATGATTATATTAGCGAGAAATAAATTGTGGGGGGAAATAAATGACAAGAAATGTTACCTGACTGAGAAGCGCTGAAGTGGATTTAACTCATTCACTTCCTGGCCTACATTGGAAGTCTACAAGTCATTTTAGTCTCAACATGAGTTTTCTTTATAGTAAACTTACAATTGATGTTGGTATATTTCCACCAGTTATCATCCAATCATTTGGACCAGAGAAATTTTCTTTTACTTTTTTAATTTTTTTTAATGTTTATTTATTTTTGAGAGAAACAGAGACAGAATGTGAGTAGGTTAGGGGCAAAGAGAGAGGGAGACACAGAATCTGAAGCAGACTCCAGGCCCTGAGCTGTCAACACAGAGCCTGATGTGGGGCTCGAACTCATGAGCTGTGAGATCATGACCTGAGCCGAAGCCGGATGCTCAACCGACTGAGCCACCCAGACACCCCAAGAGCAATTTTCAAAGTTCAGTTCATGTATACTGGAATAGATTATAGCTTATCTGTGTAATGAGTTAATAGTACGGTATTTTGAATAATCTGTCTCCTTATTTATAATATAACCTGATTGTTTACATTGTCTTATTTCATTTTTTTTAAATTATGATAAAGAAAAAAAAAAAAGGAGAAAATATGGAAGAGTGTTCCCAGAGAGTCACAATGTTGGCATGTTATTCTGACTATTCAAACAGTTCTCAAAGAATTCAAGTTTAAGTGCTAAAAGCAACCAGCTCATTTTTATATATTTAAGCTTCCCATAACACTGCCTATAGTATCATAATTCTCCAAATAAATATCACAAGGACTGATATGTTCTGAAATCGACTGCTAAATTACATTGTCAGATCTGAATTAAAGGACTCTTCCCTCCATGTGCAACTCGGAGCAATCTAATTCCTTTCTTTTGTTGCACTTCCAAAGAAATTATTTTACATGAGTATTTATGTTAAAATCTGGTACAATTAGTGCCTGAGACTCAAAATGTATAAAAACATTTCATTGCTGTTGCAACAATGAAAACACAGGGTTAACGGCCATACCTTTCCCCCATCAGCAGCCCTAGCAAGCCACTCACTGTGTATAAATTAAATCCATATGGTCAGAACGCATAGTGAAATTAAATAAACAAAATGTAATTCTTCTTGTCTTCTGAATGTGAATTTCAAGAGGCAAACATCTGGATCCGAAAGACACTTAGCAGAATATAAGGTTTTTCCACGTAAAATTCCATTCATGAACTAAAAATGAGACTCTGCTCAAGAGGCAGCATCTGACACATGAGCCTATCTTAGCACTGAGAATATAGATAAAGCTGTGCTTATGGATGAGCACAAACAGATAATAAAATTAAGGCCTCAATGAGTTAAGCTTTCAAAGGTAAAACTCCAGGGTGTTTGTAGGAATCTTTCCAAAAGATATATATACCATGTCTCTTGCAGCCTCAATACAAACAGCTCACAAAGAAAATGTATAGTAATTAGAAACATTTTCAAAGTAAAAGATGAGATAGACTGTTTTCTTTTTCTAAAGGTACTTAAACAGGGGATTGCACAGGCCCACAAAATTTAAAAAAAGTGGGGGATAAGCATATGTCTCAAATTATTCTCTTTTACCAAGTTAGGTCATAAAACACACACCCATACACACCCACACACATTCAAAACAAAAAAAGAAGGGAGAAGAAAAACTTTAACACATAAAACCTTACCATTCACTACCACTATCAATTTTTTTTAAAGAAAGAAGAATATTGAGATGCCTGGGTGGCTCAGTCAGTTAAGCATTTGAGTCTTGATTTTAGCTCAGGTCATGATCTCACGGTTCATGAGTTCCAGCTCCGCTTTGGCCTCTGTGTTGACAATGTAGAGCCTGCTTGGGAGTCTCTCTCTCTCTCTCTCTCTCTCTCTCTCTCTCTCTCCCTTCCCTGTTTGCACTCTCTCTGATAATAAATAAATAAACATTAAAAAGAAGAAGAATATTTTAACATAAAAATAATTAGGGAGGACCCAAATGGAAAAAGGACAAATATTCCCAAGAAAGAATGGCTGGTACCATGATTGGTTTCACCTTGCCCCTACCCTCTCAGCCCCACCTCACTGTTTGGCAATCTCCTGGGATGTTTGGTTGTCACAACTGGGGTGAAGGTGCTACTGGCCTCAACTGGGTAGAAGCCAGAGATGCTGCTAAAGGTCCTACGGGGCATGGACAGCCCCCACAATAAGAAATCATCTGATCCAGAATCTCAATAGTACAACAGGCCTAATGTTTTGGCCAACGGTCAGTGGACACTGGCTCAGACTACTCTCCAGATGTACTAACCAGATTATGGAGCCAGTAATATTGATAGTTAGTTAAATATGAGCTGGAAGCAAAGGTGCTGATAAATAGGGGATATATTAGAAGACTGAGGGCACAACATCCTGACTTTGTGGCTTTTACCATGCTGGCCTTATGGCTTCTAGTACACTAGGTTGATAGACTAAGAGCCAACCTCTTCCAACCTCTTCAACCTCTGCCTCAGGGTAACCTATAGCTTCATTATAAGATATTTACATTGGGGCACCTGGGTGGCTCAGTCGGTTAAGCCTCCGACTTCGGCTCAGGTCATGATCTTGCGGTCCGTGAGTTCGAGCCCCGCGTCAGGCTCTGTGCTGACAGCTCAGAGCCTGGAGCCTGTTTCGGATTCTGTGTCTCCCTCTCTCTCAGACCCTCCCCCGTTCATGCTCTGTCTCTCTCTGTCTCAAAAATAAATAAACGTTAAAAAAAAAAAAAAGATATTTACATTGTGGTTTTCATACCACCACCACCTTTCCACCACCTCCCCATGGAGGAAGATGTCCATGACAAGAACATTGTAGGACTCAAAATCCTCCCTTCCAACCAGCAGGAGGAGTCCTGTGATGATTGGAAACAACCTCAGTGAGAGACCACCATAGCTATGACTCATAACATATGCAAACATAAAAGGAAAAGACACCCTTAACCCCAGTGCAAATGCCACCTGTGACCCTGCCTGCTCTCCCATTTTGAGAGTGTACTGTCCTTAATAACCTGCTTTGGGCTTGGTACCTTCCTTCTGGCTGTATTTATTCGGGCATGGATCCTCATGTAAATCTTTTGTGGGAAATCCAAGAACCAAGACCATTCACAAAATGCAAACTCTCCCACCAGTAACAATATCTGGTGTGTTAGTCTGCCTTTCAACCTTTATTTTGCTTTCACCTTATCATTTTTAATAATAATTCTGCAACAGACTTAACAGTGGTGAAGTTCTACACTATCATTTAGGACCAGACTGAAAAATTAGTCACTAACTAGAGTTCTAGTACTTTAACACAGATTCCATGTGTTTATTAGTTTGTGGAATGAATTTATAACCATGGTTTTTCTCTGAATAGTAAAACTATAGGTAGCTATTTTTTTCCTAAAATTTATTTGGACCATATGGGTATATAAAGTTATGCATAAATAGTACGGTGGAATTCTTTTTGTCTGTGTACTTTCATACATAGTACTTGTATATTTACAGCATACTGTTTTATACACCAAAGATTTGAAAGTGATATTATAGTGGTTATCCTTGAATACTACATATATATGTGATTATTTTTACAAATTATATTACAAAAACGGATCACAGTATATACATGGTTCTGTTATTTCTTATTTTTAAAACTCAATATATGGTATTTCAATGTCTGTAAAATGTAGCTTCATCTCGTTAAATATTTTATTTCATTGTATAGCTCCAGTATCATCTCTTTCCAAGTTTTCAGTGGTTATCAGGTATTTTCCATACACACACACACACACACACACACACACACACATACACAGAGGCAGGTAGGTATCTATGTTCATAAGTCTCTGTGCATATATTTATGTGTATTGAGTAGGCAGTGATATTTTTGTACATCTCTGCAAATGTATCTGGGGGAAGAATTCTTAAAGACAAAGAGGAAACACTCTTATAAAGCCTTTCCGTGCATACTTTTCAATTTTTCTTCAGAAAGTTTACCCCAATTAATATCCCTACAAACTGTGTATAAGTGTCCACGTTCCAAAAAAAGTTTTCTGACAGTGAAGATCAACAATCTTTTACTTTTGCAAATATGTTAGAAGACAGTATTTCATTGCTGTTTGCATTTGCATGTGTGTAATCTGATGAGAGGGAGCAAATATGTACATGTTCATTGGAAATGCACGTGTCTGTTTTGTGACTACCCTCTTCCGGTCCTACACCCATTTTTCTGTTGGCGGGAGGTAAGGTGGTGGAGATGGAGTCATTTTTTTTTTCTCATTGGTGAAAATCTGTTTATATATAAACATTTTCTTATATAAATTGTGATCATTAGCTCTCCAAATTGATGTATTTTAACAGTTTTTCAGGCTTAATCTTGGGCTTTGTTTGTTTTCATTTATTTTTTTGTGTGTTATCAGGAGTAAAGTTTGCCTGCTTTCTCCTTTGCTTTTCTGTGTTTGGTATCATAGAGAGTTCTTTATCATCCCGAGGTCACAAAAATAAATATTTACTCTTTTTATCTAGTATGCATTGTGTTAGTTATATTTTTCAGTTTATTGCACACTATCACTCCTGATAAATAGAGGGTTTTCCCTACCTCAAGATAACATCCCTTTCCTTCTTTCCTTCTTTCCTTCCTTCTTTCTTTCCTTCCCTCCTCTTTCATTTTTTATTCTTTATGCCTGTTTCTCTATTCCTTCCCTGCAAATTAAAACATAAACTTTTTTTTTAACCTTAAGTTCACCTTAACTTAGAGGACTCATACTTAATTCACCACACAAGATGTGAGTCCCTTATGATTAGACATTGTTGTATTTTATAAACACAATACATGAATAAAACTATGTGTTAGGTGCCTATTATGTTTCTATCACTGTACTAGATCCTTTACATACATTCTTTCCAACTATAATACTTCAAGGTATGTATTGTCTAAATTGATATAGAAGGGAAAAGGGTCTCAGAGAAATAAATTACTAAGGGTCATATAGTTATTAGCAAAAGGAATCAAGCAATAATGACTCCAAAGCCAGTGCCCTTTTGTTTACCTGTTGGTGCCTTTTATGAAAATAAAAGCAAACAGAATAAAAGGAGTTCTTCATGGCTTTAGAAACTACCCTCTGCACAATGGAATACTATGTGGCAATGAGAAAGAATGAAATATGGCCTTTTGTAGCAACGTGGATGGGGCTGGAGAGTGTTATGCTAAGTGAAATGAGTCATGAGTGAAAAGAGAAAGACAGATGCCATATGTTTCCATCTTATGTGGATCCTGAGAAACTTAACAGAAGACCATGGGGGAAGGGAAGGAAAAAAAAACTTAGGGAGGGAGCCAAAACATAAGAGACTCTTAAAAACTGAGAACAATCTGAGGGTTGATGGGGGTGGGAGGGAGGGGAGGGTGGGTGATGGGTATTGAGGAGGGCACCTGTTGGAATGAGCACTGGGTGTTGTATGGAAACCAACTTGACAATAAATTTCATATTAAAAAAAAAAAAAAAGAAACTACCCTCTGGAAATGGAATCCCTGTTCTCCATCATCCCATTTTACTTTTTTTTATTTTTATTTTTTGCATTTATTTATTTTTGAGAGACAGAGACAGAGAGTAATCAGGGGAGGGGAAGAGAGAGAATGAGACAGAATCTGAAGCAGGCTCCAGGCTCTGAGCTGTCAACACAGAGCCTGATGCGGGGCTCGAACCCACGAACTGGGAGATCATGACCTGAGCCAAAGTCAAACGCTCAACCAGCTGAGCCACCCAGGTGCCCCCATCATCCCATTTTATATAATCTTAAATCATTATTTTTTAAAATAGTTTCCATGCCTAATGTGGGGCTTGAACTCTTACAACCCCTCAAGATCAAGAGTCTCAAGCTCTACCAACTGAGCCAGCCAGGTACCCCATCATTTTATATAATTTTAAGAAATTTTAGTAACAGTAGTTATTAGCTTTGTCATGTTATTGGAAGTACACTAATCTCGTGGCTATACAATTGCAAGCAAATGGATGTGGACAGCAGGTGTAATAACAGCCCTGATTCTGCTTCCATCAAGTTCAATTTCAAAATGAAGTTACCTGCCATTTTGATTGGGATTTTAAAGTCAAATTCTCATATGAATCCTAGTCTCCCATAAATGTAGCACTTTTTTGCCAGTATGCAGATTGATTTTGTTCAAGTGGTCCCATCTAAAGCCTGGTCTGTAGGAAGGGTGGCTATGTGGGGCAGTGGAAGAACAGGAATACATGCAGGTCTTTGAAGCAGGCACATCTCAATCAATGTCAAGTCTATTACTTCGCACTGCGTGATATTTGGTACTTACATAACCGTGTGTCTCTTTTTCTATATTTTTGAAGTGAGGATATTAATATATACTTCAAAGGGTGGTTGTGGAGACATTTAACAAATTTAAAGTACCTGCTACATATTAAGCATTTGGTAAATAATTGTTAGGTTGTTGCTGCCACTTCTATTATTTTCATCATCAGCAGAGTAGGTGGCTGTAATATACCAGGGCATACCCATATATGTTACAGAAAAAAGATGCAACTTTTGAAAATAAATTTGGAATTTTTTAAAAATAGGAATATATTTTCTTGTCATACTGACTCCTCCATGGAAGGCTGTGCTAATTCCAACTTCCCTATAGTATATTTTAGATGCCAACTCTATGATCATGGTCTCCCAAGAGTCACATTTAACTAATTTCAAATATAAACTTTTGTATTAACTTAATAGGCTATAAAAATGACATGTTTATTCAAAGACATATATCTGTGACAAAGGAATAGATATGCAATTTTAGCACAGCAGGACATGGAGGAATTAAAAATTGACATCATCAAAGTCAATTTTAGTAATACGTAAAACTTTAAAGTTCCATCAGAAAGCCAAAGATCAGTGTCGTTCACAGTTTTAATAAGAACTTAAAACAGTAAATATGTCTGGAGTACCTGGGTGGCCCAGTTGGTTAAGTGACTGACTCTTGGTTTCAACTCACGTCATGATCTCACAGTTTGTGAGATGGAATCCCCCGTGGGGTTCTGTGCTGACAGAGGAGCCTGCTTGGGATTCTTTCCCTTGCTCTCTGCCCCTCCCCACCTTTGCACTCCCTCTGTCTCTCAAAATAAATAAATAAACTTTTCAAAAAGGTAACTATGTCTTCTTGCTAATTTTAGAGGATTTTTATTTCTTTTAAAGTTTTAAACTTCAAGTCAATTGACACTGTAAAGCACTTTGTTTCCACCGAGGTTCTTTATTCTCCCTGTACACTGGATTTTGCTGTAAAAGGGGTTTGGACACCTTATCTCTAATTAAGTCTAAGAGAGAAGAGAGATGATTAAAAATCTGTCACTTTTAATTTCAAAGATGGGCTGATGGTAGCTGGAGAACAAAGGTATAAAAATCTTCTATTCAATTGTTGCTTTGAAAGTACATAATTTACACTTTACCTAAAAATCCCCTGGAGTGATAAGGAAAAGTTTGAGTGTCTCTCCTTATCTACACAGCCTGGATAGAGAGTTGCTGTGTATTCTCAAGTTATAGACTTCTAGAATTTACTCAGATTTCCTACTTGTTCTATGTACTTGCCTTTATTAGTGTGGAATGTGAATATTTTATCAGCCAAGTTGTGATGTCTTCACATTTCTGTTTTATGGACCACATATTCCTTTTTTACATTCCAAATGCCCTGTCTTAGATTACAAGCTCTAAATAACCGAGGACCATGAATCATACAAGCAAGTGCTTTCTGGACATTTCTTGGATACAGATGACTCTTAGTTCCCTGGGAACAGTCTAGCATTGATTTTTTGTAATATTATGCTTTGTGTGCCTATCTTAACATCCAACACACCCAATGTCCCCTAATAACCTGAGATTGCTCCTGTTGTAATTTTCTATGCTAGGAAACAACATAGAGTTCCTTTTGTTTTCAGCTTCAGCGTAAAACTGGGCAAGTACAGGTATCTGACACAAAGGTCACCCATCCACAAATTAACCCATGAAAAAAATCCTATGCAAAGGGCTTTACAAATAGGAAGGAATTTATTTGGCTTAGTCAATCAGATTGGCTGTCCACCAAGTCCTTCCAAAAAATTTGAAGAGGACAAATCAGGAAAGTGAATATTGCCAATCTGAAGAATTAACAGAAAGGTTATAAATGTGAATCCATTCACAAATGATGATGAAGATGATGATGATGATGATGATGATGAGAGCAGTAATCGTGGTATTGGTGGTAATGATCATCATGATAGGGGGTCACTTAAGTTTTATCACTTAACTATGCGCTACTCCTTACAAATATTAACTCATAAGCTTCACAATAATCCTATGGTGTGAGTAGTTCTATTTTAAAAATAAGCAAACTGAGATCAACAGGTAACTTGCTGAATGTCAACAGCTGTAAGTGTCAGAAACAGGATTCAAACTTGGGAGTCTAACTCCAAAAATTTTTCTCTCTTTTTTTTCAATTATCTTAGAATCAGACATGCGGAGACATGTCCAGGTATGACTTTATAAAGTCCCTTTTTCTCTAAGTCCATCCATGCTGTTGCAGTTGGCAAAGCTTTAATCTTCTTTATGGCTGATTAATTATTCCATTGTATATACAGACCACATCTTCTGTACCCATTCATCTATTGACAGAAAACTGGGCTGCTTCCAGAATTTAGCTATTATAAATAATGCTGCAATAAATAAAGGGGGTACATACAATGCTAAGTGAAGTAAGTCAGAAAAAGACAGACACCATAGGATTTCATTCATATGTGGACTTTAAGAAACAAAACAAATAAACAAAGAAAAAAGAGAGACAAACAAAAAACCAAACTCTTAAATATGGAGAACAAATTGGTAATTGCCAGAGGAGAGGTGGAGGGGGGGATAAGGTGAAATAGATAAAGGGAATTTAGAGTACATTTATTTTGATGATCTCTGAGAAATGTACAGAATTACTGAATCATTGTATTGTGCATCTGAAACTAATAAAACACTATAAGTTATATGTTATATACGTATACTGTCTGTATGCTAATTATACTTGAATAAAAATTTTAAAATAAATAAAAGTTTAAAAAAATAAAAATCCCTACTTCCTGTAAGTACATGAGCTTTATAGAGTGGATGACTCCACTTTGAGGGAAATTTTTATGTTCTCTATCCATTCATATTTACACAGGACTTTAACCAAACCTTAGATATATATAGTGTTTCCACCTATGCAACTCATTAAAAGAAACACATGTTCATACTTCTAAAAAAATAAACACATATTAATAATCAATCACTGATTAAAAATATCCATATGTAAAAGCTTAGACTTGGACTGTGGTAATTTCAGTGTACAAAGGTATTTTTTAGACTATCAGAGGATTTTTTAAAATAATATTTTATTTTCAGCTCTTTTTTTTTTTTGACTACCTTAACCATTACTTGATACACATTGTCCTTAATAGGAAAAGAAGTAAGCACATATTTCATATTTTACCAGAGACAAATGATTCAAAACTATTTACTTTATAAATGTTAAATTTTCAGGGGCGCCTGGCTGGCTCAGTCGGTTAAGCGGCCGACTTCGGCTCAGGTCATGATCTCGCGGTCCGTGAGTTCGAGCCCCGTGTCCGCTCTGTGCTGACAGCTCAGAGCCTGGAGCCTGCTTCAGATTCTGTGTCTCCCTCTCTCTGACCCTCCCCCGTTCATGCTCTGTCTCTCTCTGTCTCAAAAATAAATAAACGTTAAAAAAAAAAATTTAAAAAAAAATTTTCACCATTAAAGAAATACAGCTTTTTCAATGAGAATAATTCAGAGAATGGGAAGTAAGGGCAAAACTTGGAAGCCAGGTGTCCATCACAAACACCTCCAAACTGGACAAGGGCAGAGAATCACTTAAATACTTTCGCTTCAGAAGATTTTTCCAAATGACTGTCATATGGGTAATTCTTTACTAAAACATTATTTTCAAAAAAATTTTAATTATCTGATTTTTTTCATTTATTTTTTTATTATTACTACTTCTGTTTTGAAAGAAAGAGAGAGAGAGAGAACAACTGGGGAGAGAGAGGAGAGAGAGAATCCCAGTTAGACTCCCCACTGTCAGCGCAGAGCCTAACGTGGGGTTTGAACTCACAAACTGTGAGATCATGACCTGAGCCAAAGTCAAGAGTCAGACACTTAACTGACTGAGACACCCAGGTGCCCCTCCCATTTATTTTTGTAGGCAAGTAATTGGTTAGATACAAATGCTGTATCTAAGACAACATCCCTCCCCGAAATTTTCCGTGCATGTTCCTGTTCCCAAAGGACATTTATGGTCAACATCATTCATTCATCCATTCATTCATTCATTCATTTAGTAAATATTTACAGCCTATTTACTATGTGCCCAATACTGTTTTAAGTATGGGGAATACATAAAAGGGAGAAATAAAGATTAAAGTTGTAGCTATCATTGAATTCACTATCCAGTACATGACAAAACAAACCAGTATATATGTTGTATGTCAGACAGTGAAAGAAGTACTATGGAGAAAAATAAAAAAGAGAGGTGAAGAGGTTTATATGTGGGTTAGGAATGGTGTTGCAGTTTTAAGCAGGGGAATTAGTGGTGGCCTTCCAAAGAATTTGACATTCGGAAGAGCAAGTGTGTCAGAAGAGGAGATGTGGGGGGCATGACATCTGAAACTAGAAGGGAACTAGACCTAAAGTTAAAATATCAATTTATTTGAGAGTAAAAAAAAATGTCACCATGTAATATATAACACTTCAATGTCAGAATAGATTATAAAATTATAATATAGGTGCACCGGGGTGGCTCAGTCAGTTAAGTGATGAACTCTTGGTTTTGGCTCAGGTCATGATCTTCCAGTTTGTGAGTTTGAGCCCTGCCTCCAGCTCAGCACTACTGGTGTAGAGCCTGTCTGGGATTCCCTCTCTCTCCCTCTCTCTCTCTCTCTGCCCCTCCCTTGCTCAGTCTCTCTCTCTCTCTCTCTATCTCTATCTCTCTCAAAGTCAATAAATAAAATTTTGAAAAAAAGCTGTAATATAAAGCTATGCATGTGAGGGGACTTCCACTCTACTTTATAAATTTCAAATATGCCTACCTGACTTCTTCATTTGGTAGTCTAATAGACATTTTAGACACAACATATGTAAAATTAATTTCTCATCTCCTACCATCTCCAATATGCTCAATTCATTCTCTCCCATAGCAACATAAGTGGCAAGTCCACATTCCCAGTTCTCAAGCCAAAAATGGTGTGCTGTCCTTGACTCTTTTCTCTCTCTCATACTCAGTATCTAATTCTTCACCACATTCGGTTAACTCACCACTGCCATATATGCTCGCTCAATCAACAACTCTCAGCTTCTCCATTTCTAAAACCCTTTCTCGGCCTCTATGATTTCTCACCCAGATAACAGCAATGGCATTCTACATTCCTGCTTCCTCCTGTACCACTTCTCAGACTGTTTTCAATACAGCACTCAGAATGACCCCTTTAAAGCATAAGTCATATCATGTCACTCTCTGGCTCAAAGCCCTCTGCTCGCTTCCCATCCTACTCAAAATAACAGTAAATTTCTTGCAATGGTTTATGTTCCTTACAAGATCAGCCTTCCTTTTTAGTGTCAGATCTCCTCTTGCCTCACTAACATTTGCCTCCAAGGCATTTCTACTTGCTATTTCCCCTGCTGTGAATTCATCAATGAGTAGAAAACACTCTATTTAAAGCTTGGTGGAAGGCTTATTTCAGTAACTAGCAAGTAAGTCACATATAAATATCACAATATATCACTTAAATTCCTGTGGCCTTATAAATAACTCCAGACATAAATTTTTGGGTTATTCAATAATGTTAAAAAATAGGATATGTACATTTATAAAGCCCAAGGTTCAACTCTATAGTTAAATAAAATAGTGAAGAGATTTAGTCTTAAATTATAGACATTGTAATTACAGTAAAAAGATGTAATACTGGATATACTTTTTTTTAAGTGAACTCTGTGTCCAGTGTGGGGCTTAAACTCAGGACCCTGAGATCATGAGTCACACACTCTACTGACTGAGCCAGCCAGGTGCCCCTACACTGGATATACTTACTTCCTCCTCTCACTCTAAAATATATTACCTCACTGGTGACAAGAATGATAATAAACGGTAATAAAATGATATCTTTTAAATATTATTAAGTAGAATTTGTATTTGAGATTAATTATTTTTAAAAATAAATAAGACACTTGAATAGGAACAGAGACAAATATACCTGGCATTTAATATTAGTTACTAGGCATTAATTTTAACTTGGAATTTCCCAGAAATCAAGGCAGGGTGAAAATATATGTATTTTAATATAATTCCATTATTTGATAAACGCTTAGATATTTGTCAACAATTATACTTGGATTGAAATCTCAAGATGTATTTATTAACAGAATTCTACTGTAAGAATTTTGGGATAAAATAATACGCAATGTTTTAAACTTAATTTTCTTTGCCCAGATTTTTATACACCAACTTCTTTAATCAATGGAATGATACTAAATCTCAATTTGAGTAAAGAATTTGAATAAGAAAAAGGTGACACTGTTCAAGTACACTACTTCATGATAAATAGAAATACAGCATAGTGACCTTAGCATATAAAAATCCAAAAGGACAGGGTGCCTGGGTGGCTCAGTTGGTTGAGAATCTGACTTTGGCTCAGGTCATGATCTCACAGTTGGTGAGTTTGCCACAGTTCATGAGTTTGATCCCCACATTAGGTTTGCTGCTGTCAGCACGGAACCTGCTTCAGATCCTCTGTTCCCCTCTTTCTTGACCCCTCTCTCTCTTTTTCTATATCTCTCTCCCTCTCTCTCTCAAAAATAAATAAAAATTTTTAAAAATCCCAAAAGGAGTAAGTAATCTGTCCTTTAGATGGTCTGTCAGCAGAAGGTTTTGTATCATTAAATCAAAAGGACTAAGTGTAAAGAAAACTTCATGGAAATAAAGGGAGTTGAGTTCATCTTGAAAAACTTTTGTATTGGAGGGAATAAAAAAGACAAAAGGTTGACAATTCAGACATGGAAAAGATCACAAACACAGCCTCGGGGATAGCCCTAATGATCAGGAACACAAGAATCATTTCCACAAATAAAAAACAGATTTTTGGATTTGTATGCTTTATAGAGCCAGGAACAAGGGGGCACTGTAAAGGACTTTAGCAAAAAAAGGCAGAGCAATTAATGTTTATGCTAGCAGGAACTAGGTAGTAGAGAGCCACTGAATATTTCAGAGTAGTGACCTAGCAATTTACAGTAAGATTTATCTGGCACAAGTAGGTACAAGCGTTGGAAGAAAGAGCAAGAAAGAAATTAATGAAATCCCCTAGGGTCAAAATATGGAGGAACTAGTATAGATTTGAGGCAAGGTGTCTTACCAAAGGAAGGTTCTCTTCATGCTCTCTCATATACCTGTACCAGCCAGTGTGTGATGTTCTGAAAACAGAACACTAAATGAGACTAAAACCATGTTCCCTGCACTAATGAGGTTTAGTGAGGTTTAATGAGTGGAGAAGAAAAGCCATTATGTAAGAAATTATGCATGAACAATGAATGTCATGATATGGGAATCTCCATGTGTTACATTCAGATTCAGGCCTGAATGTTGGAAGGAAACTACACTTAGATTTGTATTAGTGAAGTCTAGGTTAATCTGGGATTGTAATGATGAGCAGGTATTTATTGGCAAAGAGAAGGAGGATGGGGAGTTGAGGGAACTGTATGCCTCAGAGAGAGATGTGACGGAGAGCCTGGTGCTTATAGGAAGGAAGACTTCCATATACAAGAAGGGGTGGGAGAGAAAGTGTGAAATATGAGGCAGGGAGCAGAACCTGGTTCTCTTACATAGGGCATTAAAGGACCAGATTTCATGCTAAGGGCAAGGGGAGACACTGACACCTTGAAGGGGTTTTATGCATGGTGATAGATGACAGATTTAGCGCTTTAGAAATATGATCTCAAGTTCAAGTGAGAGAATGGAAGTTTACTAAAGGCAGGAGACAATTTAGGAGCCCTCTAAAGAAAATCTAGGACCTAAACTAAGATAGTGACCCAGATGGCGTTAACATTATCCTCAGCTTGACTAAATTTTAGACAGGCTTCTTTCCAACTCTAGGCACCTGACCTCCCTTTTCTTAATGGCAATTACAAAACTTGTAATTGTAAATTCTTTCTTTGCATCTTTAAGATGCAAGTAAATATTCTAAATGCTTCTCAACAGCTTTACAAACAAGGAATGTCTTTCTCAAAAACCAGGGAACTATCTCGTTGAAATGCAATTGTCAAGGAAGATAGAGCCTCTACCTCCCAGGCTCTGTGGGAGGGCACCTTGCTCCAAGGTGTATACGTACCTGCTGTCATGAAGACAGAAAAAAAATTCACTTCTCCTTTGGGTAAAGCCAATTAGCAAAAATGAATGGCCTACAATCTCTGTTACCCTATCTCTGAAAAACTTTCAGCTCTTTGTTCTAGGAGAGTCGAATTCAGACAAAGTTCTAGTCTCCCTCCCCTACTGCAATAGCCTTGAATAAAGTCTTCCCTTCCTGTTCAATTTTTCCCCGTGTGAAATTTTCTTTGAAAGTAGTGATAGTGGAGGTAGTTAAAAAACAGACAAGTTCTGAAAATATTTAGAAGATAGTAAAGCTTGAATGTGGTGTATGACTAGCTGTGGAAGGGAGTAAAAAAAATATATTCCCAGGTTCAGATGTGTTAGATCCAAAGTACAGAAGTGTTATAAGGGGTATAGGAGTTAAAGGAGATTCGTGCGATAAGGTGATGCATTCAGGCTTGGGAACAGTGAGTGCCACAGGAGCCTATAAGCCATGAGAGGAGAGGAAACCACAGGCCTGCAATGTAAGTAGCCAGAGCTCATGAGACAGGACGTGGCTACATTCACTTACCTATGTAAGACATTTGAAATCTTGGGACTCTATGAGAGTGTTCAGGAAAACTGGGAAGGATTGGAGGACTAGAGGGCTTAGATCAGAACTTCAGTGAACCCTAATGTTTGCAAAGTGGATAGAGGAAGAGGAAACCATGAAGCACTGAGAATCGTTACCCAGAGAGACAGGAAAGCAGAGTTACTGCCAAGTACACAATAGAAATTAAAGAAGCCAATGAAGAGAAAACGCACTGCCTAGTGTAGTGCTGCTTGAATAATGTAATTTCATCCAGGCTTATGCAAGTTGTGTTTTTCATAGTAACCTAAACCAAATTATATCATGAAAAAGGTAATGAGGTCGTGTCTTACCATATTTTGTATGTTAATTTAGTATAAGCTTGAGTTATTGAGAGTGTATTCTGATAATAAATGGAGCCCGTTAAAATGCTTCCAATTTTTAAAATAAACCACCCATTCATGGCAATTTTTCTATTGTCATGATGGAGAATATTCAGCTTGCTGCATTTTAAAAAAGCAGCAAGGAGGACTTTCTCCTAATCACCAACATGAAGTTAGAGTGTACATGGCTATTTTTTTTACCCCAAGAAACATCTTCTATATTTTAAAATTTGATATGCTCCAATTCATTTGCTGCATTGACGTTTTGAGGCTGTGTCCAGTAACCTAGGCAACTGTTCTTATTTCTGTCCTAATTTTCTTCTATGTATAGAACTTATATAGAATCAATGTTCTCAAAGATATTCTTTAAGGCAGAGCAGATTTACAAGTTATATGCTTTTAAGGGAATATAACATTCAAAATATGACAAATCTTAATCAAAGACTACATGTTACACTGTCTTTACTTTTGGGTCAACAGTAAATATGATGAATAATCTATCTTCAAAAAGGTGGTATAATTTTTTGCTGAAATATGCTCTGACTACAATTGAAATTATAAATCTTTAAGAGTTTTGTTTTTAATGTTATGGTCACTAAACTGAATTTCAGCACTTAGAGACGACAGCTTCAAGTACTTGCAAATAAAAATCTGGCCTTGATGGGATGCCTGGATGGTTCAGCTGGTTGAGCATACGACTTCGGCTCAGGTCGCATTCTTGCAGTTCATGAGTTTGAGTCCTGCATCAGAGCTCGCTTGAGATCCTCTGCCCCCTGTCTCTCTGCCCTGCCTCACTTCTCACTTGTGCGCTGTCTCTGTCTCTGTCTCTCTCTCTCTCAAAAACAAATAAACATTAAAAAAGAAAACCTGGCTTGGTCAGTAATGTTAAATGAGTTCCCTTTTTCACTCTTCATCTACAAGACAGTATGATCAAAGTTTAAATTGTGCGAGACAGAACAAAATCTTTTATTTTTTGAGACCTATTGGCTTTCGAGCTGTATAGGCAGAGGAAAGAATCACTAGGACATACGTTCTAAGGAATAGAGAAATAAACGACAATTTTATTTCATTTTTTAATTTAATTCCAGTATAGTTAACATACAGTGTTATATTAGTTTCAGTTGTACAATAGAGTGACTAAACAATTCTCTACATTTTTCAGTGCCATCAAGATAAGTGTACTCTTAATCCCCTTTCACCTATTTCACTCCCCTATGATAACCATCAGTTTGTTCTCTATAGTTAAGAGACTGTTTTCTGGTTTTTATCTTTTTTAACTTTGTTCATTTGCTTTGTTTCTTAAATTCCATATAAGAGTGAAATCATATGATATTTGTCTTTCTCTGACCAACTTATTTCACTTAGCCTTACACTCTTTGGATCTATCCATGTCGTTGCAAATGGCAACATTTCACTCAATAAAAGGCAGTTTTAAGTGACTATTTGCAAAACTGATTTTAACGTGCATCCTATAAATATCAGGATGAATTTTCTTTTTCTTTTGTTTTTGCCTACGTACCGCAAACTTTGGAAATTAAGCCCTATATAATTTGATGAAGATAAATGAGGACTGTGAGAGAGAGAAGAAACAACAGATAACCACAGTACCAAAATTCCACAAAGAAAAGAACAAAACAAAACAAAACCTCACAATGCAGGGCCAGCCATTCAATAATGAACAAAATAAGAACTTGACAATTATTGGGTCAAATTCTCTGCTTTATCCTACTATCAAGAGTTTTTTGTTTTGTTTTGTTTTTTTGTGATCGCTATTTCAGTTGTACATGAGGTATGTGAATTAGATGTACATGAAAGTGCAAGCATCATTAAAAATCACATTAATGCCATCTTCCTTCTAACCTGAAAAACCAGTTTCTGATAAGTCCTTCTCCTAAGGAAAAAAACTCCTTCAAAGGACTTTGGTAATAGAATTTCCAGCATGTCAAAATGTTTCACACCACAAAACCAAGAAACCAAAGGAGTCTCATACTAGAAGACTGAGACTTGCCTTGATGAAGCTTCTTGAGCTACTCAAAAGGAAGCCAAAGCATAATACTACCACACAAATCTACATTTATCATGACATTCATTTTTTTTTAGAAAAATCACAATGTATTGAGCACTTCCTATGTGCCAGGAACTGAACTGAAATTTTTCATGTACCTAGTTTAATGTTCAAGAAAAACAAGAAAATAGATACTATTATCTGGATAGTATTATCTAGATAACAGATACTATTATCACAATTTTACAGATGAGAAAACAGTTAGAAATGTAAATAATGTGTTCAGTGTCATATGGATAATAATGGGTAGAACCCAGATTTGAATCAAGGCTTATATAACTCCCAAGTTCACACATCTGTACATCATAAGGCAATGCTAGTGGAGATCAGCCACTTGCTAACCCATTCCGCTCGCAAAACTCTCTTTCAATCTGTTCTACTAAATCTCTCTAAAACCACAGTTGTCCTTCAGGTAGGCATGGGAAACATTTTTAGCCATCACCCTGCTGGCACTATTTACTTCCTGGGAGCCCCTTGCTACTGCTGCCCCTACTGCAGACAGTAAATGAGAGGAAGGGTGGAAATCTAGATATCAAAATACTCCCTGGATTGAAATATGACAGAGGCCATTGTGATAAGAGACTGAGGTTTCTGGATTCTGTGCTTGGAGACCCAGGATTGTTGTCCTACAAGGTCTGACACTGTCTGACTCTATCTGATTAATACTCCATTTCTTCAAGGTGAAGTGATTCACCAGGGAGACTGTCAAGCCACCAAGGATGACTGTCCAGACATCACCATGTAGTTTCCAAATGGTAATCAACAAAATGATTTGGTTATTAACGGAAGATTGTAATGTTGAGACATTTTGAAACTTGTGAGACTTAAGCAGATTTGATACTTAGGTTTATAGTTTTCAGTTTCAAAAGTCATTTTTCTAGTAGAGGACTTATAATATCAACTCCATTATACTGGCTGTAACAATAGGAGGACAATGAGATCTTATGGGATGGTAAGATTCTACCCAAATTTGCTGGGCTGTACTGGAAAGAGAGTGGTTTGTGCCAGAAGACCTGGGATTTGGTTCCAGTTGACATGATATCTACAAACTATTGAACTTCTTTGAGTTAAATTCCCTAATTAGTAAAATCAAGGAGAAAAAAAAAACAAAACAGGGCTTTTGTGAAATAAGACACCAACTGGGAAACATTCTGTAAGCTGTAAATGTTAAATGATAACTGGCACTCTTGTTTAAATAGAAATGATGAGTTAGCATGTATTTAGTATAATCTTTTAGAAAGCTTTTAGGACTTACCAAAAAGTCATCTTATCAGTAAGTTTGGGAATTTGATGATCTTAACAGGAGTCTATTTTCATGTCTCTTTCAAATTAGAGTTTTTAAGATAACAGATTTCTATTTCATACTTGGTAAGAACATGAACAGAATAAACAATTAGAGCTTTAAAGAATGTTCTATAAATCTATAGCAAAATCACACTCTATACCACTGTGGAATGCCTGATTACTGGATATAATCACAGTATTGGTCCAGTGAGTATCCGTGTTTAATAATTAAGATAATCACTAATTTCCACTTCTGTTCCTCTGCTACTTCATAAGGCATGCACTATTGGTCTTTTAGTATTTCACTCTCATTGACCATGGACTCTAAATCATTATTTGTTGGTTATACACCTTTACAATGCCCAGTGGCATTTGCCACTGATGACAACAATAACAGATGATATTGAGCCACAACTACTGGCAGTGAAGTGCAGAGAGGAAAATGATAATAAATAACTGTCATCCCATTACTAAAAAGTACCTGAAATTCGTTCTACTCCGTGTTCTATACAGCAGAGTCTGCATTATTCAAGAATCAAGAAAGCATTTACTCTTTAATAAGAGCAGCCAGCAAAAAGGGACCCAAATGCATGTCTGATTCAGTGACCAGAAATTCTCATGAAGCATGGCATGTATTCAAAAAATTCTCAACAGAGTCCACTTCAAAATTTTACGGTATCTTCCCAAATTGGATGGTATCAGGGAAATGTGTCAAAAGATATACTCAGTCCAATGGATACAGACTTCAGGAATGCTGGATAGAATACAGAGATAGAGTATCAAATGTATATGAGATTGAGCATAGAAATATATTCCAAGCACAGAGACACAACTATGGAGAACATGGAGCCTGTTGGGGATGCAAGATGCCTAAGAGAGCTCATAAAACATAGGTAAACGTGATCATTTTGGTCAGGTGGTTTGGGTGAGGGACAGTTTAAGCTGGCCTGCCATGAATGCAAAATCTGTAGTAATGAACTCACAAGACAGATATCCAATAAAAGGTTGTTATTTGAGTTAAATTGTCTGTACTGTACCTAATTACTCTTTAAATTTAAAAGAAAATTTGTATCCTTCCTCCATTTCTCAGATGACTGCAGCACCTTTTACTCTCTTCTCTTCCATTCCATTGATGATGAATCAAGTTTAATGGGGTGGTGGTGGTTTGTTGCTTGTTAATAAAAGATTCATTCCACTAACTCTGTATTTTAAGTAAATTGATATGTGGTAATCACTAAAGTTCTTAATCAGAAAACAGAATCCACTTACTAGACAAGTTATATAAAGCTGTCTGTGCCTCAGTGATCTTATTAGTAAAACTGGGATAATGTATCAATATATCAAAGTTAATGTGATAGTTAGTTTATATACTGTGACTATCTTTTCTCGTTTTCTCCCAAAAGCAGAGTCTAAGAATGGAAGGTAGCTTATTCCGGGATGAAATCTTGGGGAACAGAACTGGGAACCTGGGAAGGATGGATATGGAAAACAAGGAGGGCAATTCCAAAGATATATTATCAAGCTGGTCACCATGGTACCGGTGGGGCTTGATCTCCCTCTGAATCCTTTGAGTACCTATGGAAAATGCAAAATAGTCCATCCAAGGAATATAAGAGTATTCACCAAGGTTACTCTGTGGAGTGTTAATGCTTCACACAAGATTGTGCATATATTAGAATATCTGAATAGCTTCCTGAGGGATTCCACACAGCAATTTCAGAGAAGCCTCAAGGCAGGAAGTGAATAAAATCTAAGATATTCACATTTTATACAGAGAGATTTACTAGAGCAGAGAGTGGTCAGGTTGAATATAACATTGTTCCCAGTAGATGTGATGGGAAGGGATCTATCTTGCCACTAGGTAGTAGTGAGGGTGTTGCCCAGGGGCATTCCAAATGAACTGGCCTGTCAGGGAAATGTGCACAGTGGAACACAAATCCAGAATGCAGAGAAGTTTTGGGATGATTTCTACAAGGTTAGAAGCAGTGCCTTCTATGAAAGATTCTTAAGATCCAGGACCATGGAGATCATCAACGTCTTAACCTACTATAATCAGGTGGCCATCTAGCTGGTCTGTAACCCCAGTGAAGAACAAAAATACAAATCAAACAGTAGTAATAAGAAGCTTAATTTCTTGGCATATAATTATAAAGTTTATAAAACACTTTCATATGCATTACCTTCTTTGAGGTTATTATCTTTGAGGTTATGCTGTGAGAAGGTAAGATATTATTCTTCTCATTTTTCAGATGAAGTACTTTGAAGTTTCTAAGTTTTAAGGTCTTAACCAAGGCTTCATTGTATACATGTGATGATACAGAATGAGAAACATGGCATGTTTATCCTAATCCCGGCATCCTAAAAGTTACCTTTATTGTAACAAAATTTTCTCCTATCAATTACTCTGTATGTCCTGACAACTACCCTCCACCTACAGTGGCTCAGCAGCAGCCTAAGTGAATCACTCACTTACTTGAAAGCATGAGCAAACTAGAATATCAGCAAACTTTATTCCCAATCCCATTGCCATTTGTAAAAACTGATCTCTTTCCAAAGATGCCTACTAGATTTGAAGAAAACTTCTTTTAGATGCTGGGTGCCCCCAGGCAGTTCCCAGCATGAACTGGTTTCTAGAGGGCTGGGAAGTAATCCAAATAATCAGCAAGGAATGGAAACTCAAGAAAACCAACATTTCTAAGAAAGCACAGGTGTCGTGACTAATATATATCAGTTCTAAGTAATCTGAATATTTGAAAACATGGAACTTTTGGGGAGCCTGGGTGGCTCAGTCAGTTGAGCATCCGACTTCAGCTGTAGTCGTGTCTCACAGTTCATGAATTTGAGCCCCACATTGGGCTATGCCCTGACAGCTCAGAGCCTGGAGCCTGCTTTAGATTCTGTGTCTCCCTCTCTCTCTGCTCCTCTCCTGCTGGTACTCTCTCTCTCTCTCCCTCTCAAAAATAAATAAATAAACTTAAAAAAGACATGCAACTTTCTTAAATTTATCTTTTTCTATCCACCTCCAAATGTAATGTCACTGAATTTAGCTAATTAATAATAGTAATAATGCTGATGATAAGTATACTATCACTACTATAGCTACAAATAATAACTAATGATTATTGAGAACTTACTATGAGCTAAGCCATGTGTTAAGGGCTCTACTAGTTAATTTAGTTATTTGCACAATAATCCACATATAGAGAGTACTAGTACTATCCTCACTTTATAAATCAGCGAACCAAGTTAGAGAAAGGCTGAGTTTCCCAGGTAACAGAGTAAGGGAGTGGCTAATTCAGATGTGTTGCAGGACAATCTAAGCTGCTATACTCTACTGCCTGGCTTTTAGACCCACGTTCCGCAGGCTGGTCTGCAGTTACAAATGATCATTGGCTAGGAAACCAAACTTTCACAGGTTCCCAAGCACTGGGTGCAAGTAAAGTGAGATACAATACCTCAGAGTAATTCGGAAGTTTTTTAGCATTGTTGGAGGTGTGTGTGTGTGTGTGTGTGTGTGTCTGTGTGTGTGTGTGTGTGTGTGTTGATGGTAAGGGGAGAAGAGGGCAAGGCAGAAAGGAAGAAAAGTACAGGGGTAGTTTCTCAGTTTTTTCCCCTAGAATTACAGAGTATATTTATAACTTCTTGGTTTCTCTTTTCTATCTAAATAAATGTGTGCACATTTGAATTCTATATTCCCATGACTGCTATAAACATCAAAAGTGGCATGGGGTGATTTACTACATGATCAGAAATGGTCTCCCTGTGGGCTTTCAAGGTAAAGGAAATAATTCCTCTCATGCTGTGGCCCATGGATTCCAAGGCTCTTCTTCCTGTGCTTTGCAAAACCACCCCCAGAGCCAGGAGTCCCACCTGTGAGCGCCTACATGATTGACAAGAAGAGGGCACAGCATATAGTTGTCCTCTCAGGGAGGTGACTTACCCGGTCAGTTTTCCCTTCAGTCTGAATGCTGGTGTGACTGCGCACCTCATGTTCCTCTTCCAAGTCAGAAACATCCTCCAGTTCCTCTGGGGTCTATAAAAAGAAAGCAAAGCATTGCTGGTGAGAATGCAAAATGGAAAACAGAGTGACCATACCTCAAAAAGTAAGCACAGAGGTACCAATATGACCCTGCAATTCTACTCCTAGAAAAGAAATGAAAATAAATACATGCCCACACAAAAACTTGTTAAAAAAAACTGTTCATAACAGCACCAATCATAGTAGCCAAAAAGTGGAAACAACTCAAATACAAATCTAGTGAGGAATAGATAAACACAATTCTATACAATAAAATATGATTTGGCTATAAAAAGGAATGGGATACTGAGACAGGCTGCAACATAGGTGAATCTTGAAGGTATTATGGTAAGTGAAAAGAGTCAGTCATAAAAGACCACATGTTTGCAAGCAGACTGGTGCAGCCACTCCGGAAAACAGTGTGGAGGTTCCTCAAAAAATTAAAAATAGATCTACCCTATGACCCAGCAGTAGCACTGCTAGGAATTTACCCAAGGGATACAGGAGTACTGATGCATAGGGGCACTTGTACCCCAATGTTTATAGCAGCACTCTCAACAATAGCCAAATTATGGAAAGAGCCTAAATGTCCATCAACTGATGAATGGATAAAGAAATTGTGGTTTATAGACACAATGGAATACTACGTGGTAATGAGAAAGAATGAAATATGGCCTTTTGTAGAAATGTGGATGGAACTGGAGAGTGTTATGCTAAGTGAAATAAATCATACAGAGAAAGACAGATACCATATGTTTTCACTCTTATGTGGATCCTGGGAAACTTAACAGAAGACCATGGGGGAGGGGAAGGAAAAAAAAAAGTTAGAGAGGGAGGGAGCCACACCACAAGAGACTCTTAAAAACTGAGAATATACTGAGAAGCATAGGGGCACTTGTATCCCAATGTTTATAGCAGCACTCTCAACAATAGCCAAATTATGGAAAGAGCCTAAATGTCCATCAACTGATGAATGGATAAAGAAATTGTGGTTTATAGACACAATGGAATACTACGTGGTAATGAGAAAGAATGAAATATGGCCTTTTGTAGAAATGTGGATGGAACTGGAGAGTGTTATGCTAAGTGAAATAAATCATACAGAGAAAGACAGATACCATATGTTTTCACTCTTATGTGGATCCTGGGAAACTTAACAGAAGACCATGGGGGAGGGGAAGGAAAAAAAAAAGTTAGAGAGGGAGGGAGCCACACCACAAGAGACTCTTAAAAACTGAGAATATACTGAGAAAAACTGAGAATATAAAAACTGAGAAAAAACTGAGAATATACTTGATGGGGGGTGAGAGGGAGGGGAAAGTGAGTGGGTGATGGGCATTGAGGAGGGCACCTGTTGGGATGGGCACTGGGTGTTGTATGGAAACCAATTTGACAATAAATTTCCTATTAAAAAAATAAAAATAAAATAAAATAAAGATGAAAAAAAAAGACCACATGTTGATTCCATTTGTGTGAAATGTCTAGAATAGGCAAATCTATAGAGACAAAAGTTTGACTGGTAGTTCCTAAAGGCGGGGGTGACGGAGGAGGGAGTGGGCAATGATTGCTCATGGGTATGTAGTCTTTCTTTAGGATGATCGCAATGTTCTGGAATTAGATAGTGGTTAACGATTGCAAGATTGTGTGCATATACAAAAAAAACAGGTACACACCCTGAGTTTTAACTTCAAAAGGGTGAATCTTATCGTATATGAATTATATCCCAATAAATTTTGAAAGAAAAAGAAAGCAAAATAAGTAGAAGGAAGTTTTTCTCTCAGTCAAGAACTATTTGGCTAAACATTATGTGGTTATCACAAACCAAGATGCTTACATGTGATAAAGAAATGGAATATTTACAGTTAAAACAATATAACATTAAAATGCTACCAAAAACTATCAATAAATTAAATTTTCTAGGAATTTAAATAATAAATATATTAACTGCAGTGTCTATCCTAAAGAGCTAACCTACTTCCATTTCTTTTTTTCAATTTCAGCTTAGACATCTTCTGACAGGGAGGTGTCTAGCTCAGGAAGACCTGGACTGGGTTGGGTCCTCTGCCAAGCTCTTCCTGACCCCTCCACTTCCACTCTCATGATGTTCCCCATACTTGATTGCAGCATTGTTTGTTGAAACAGGCAACCAGTTGTTGTCGCCTCTGTGAGGTAAGAAGTGGGTCTGCCCTGCCTATCGTCATATCACTACAATCAAGCACATCCATGCTTTTGAATGGATAAAGCAGAATTATCAGTGATAGCCAAAAAAGAGTTGGATACGAACAAAGCGAAACATACCAATGGCAACAACAAACCCTTGTCCTAACTGTACTTCCATATTTCAAACTGATTTTATTTGCATTATGTTATTTCTCCTAATTCCTGATTGTCTCTTCATCTTACTGGGGCAATAATTTAAAGATATCTGTTATTATTGCAAATACAAGTAAGAGTATTTAACTTGAATTAAGTTAATATTTGTTTTCCTTTAAATTATATATGAACCCTTTAATACAAAACCCTGGTGGGAAATTCAGAAATCAAACAGGTGTCATGAAAAATAACCAAAAGTGAAGTGAAAGATCTCTTCTACACACCTGGCTGTTAAAGATGGGGGAAGGACAGGGATTGCCTCCTCAGTCCAGCCTTGGTTTCCCTTCAACCTTGGTTTGCACACAGGCCCTTTGTTTATACTGAGGGCTGTGGAGGGTTTCCCTTCCCTTGGGACCACTCTAGAGATGAGAACTTGCAATAATTAGTTCACACTATAGAGTGAAGCTATCTATTTCCTACCACTAATGGCCTCAGATTCTTTCTCATCTCATGGATCTTTAACCAGCACTTCGTTTTCTAAGCCTTGCACTGAGCATCACCCAAAACTCTGCATGTACTTCAACTGACTACTATTAGATATTAATAGTCCCCCTCTTTCCAAGGCCTCTGATATGCTTGAGTAACCCTTACGTATGTTTATCTCTACAGGCAGCCCTTCTTTTCTGCAAACACATGCAGCTATGATCACAGGGCAACTTACTCTCTTTTCGTAGGTGTTAGTAACATTAGTTCACTTCTGTGGAACTTCTACACAATCGTGTGTTTCATTATTAGCCATTTTTGTGTATTTTTCCCACAGTATATTGAGAAAGAATCTTTTCGATTTCCCTCCTTGATACATCACCATCCCCTGAAACATCTGAATAAATTCAGTTATCAAATTCCTTTCCTTGGGTCCTATTGTTTTGCAATTGAAGGCTGTCTGGTGTCCTTACTGTGATCTGTTTCTTATAAATGCCCGCTGTTAATTACTTGGATTATACTTTACAATGAAGTGACATATAACCTCATTGATTCCAGTATTTTATTCAACTCAAAATAAAGTGACTTAACAGAAACTAAGAACTGCTGCTGTCAGAAGTCACAAGTACCATTTTTGTTGGTGATATTGCAGGAAGAGATAAGCCTACCATTTACGCCCACATACTTCTGCGCTGGTGTTTTTGTTTTTGTTTTTGTTTTTGTTTTTTTTTTGCTTGTTTGTTTTTGTCTTTAACACAGGACTATAGTCTTCTTGCAAAGCCACTACAACTGACCTCTTCTTTTCAGGAACAAGATCAGTGGGGGAGTGCTTAAAACACTTGCTGGCAGCATTTTGTTTTCCGTAAGGCAAGCAGTTGGCTGGTATTGCAAAAATAAAAAGTCAAATATACAATGCTATAATCTAAATTAAGTGGAAGCTAAGAGAGAAATAAGAGCATTCTAATCCCTTTTGGAGTGATACATTAACTCTTTTAAGCCTCAAGACAAATAATAATAGCGTAAATATTTAAAAGGGAGGAGGAAGGCGGGGCGACCCCCTATTGTACACTCATCTGGCAACTCTGGAAGGTGCAAACATCTGGAAAGTGTGTGTGTGTGTGTGTGTGTGTGTAAGTGAGATCAAACTACCTGAGAGCAGTGTTATGTAGTAGAAAGACCCAATAATGTTGAGTAATATAGACCTAAATTTGAATTCTGGCCCTCCAATTAGTGATTGTGGGACTTTGGGCATTTTGTGTACCATTTTAAACTTTGGTTTTCTCAGAACAAAGTTTTGGATAGTACCACCTAACTCCGAAATTTGTCGTGAGGCTCAAATCTACTAAGATGCTGTAAGGAAGAATTGCTTAGCCCACAGATAGCTAGAGTGCAGGAAAATTTGTTTCTTTCTTTTGTTGTTGTTGTTTTTTTCTCTTGTTTTTTTTCTTCTCATTCTCCACTATTCCATTCCTTACCCAACCCTTTATATTTTTGGATAAAATGTTTGCATCAATTTGGTTACCTCCATTTTATTCCAAATTTGTTACTCTGGATTGATGTGATACTCTAGTTACATTCACCCCATTTTTGAGTATATGATGTCTTGCACTAAACAGGGTTTAATATAATTCCACACACGTTATTTTCTCCTAAATTCCAAGTAAAGCTCTCTTTTAACCTGATTTTACTCATATACAAGAATAAAATTATCCCTTAAGTCGTCCTGGCAAAGATTCACTCTCACATAGATTCTCAGTGATGATGGAAACAACTTTCCCTCTCTAAGCTGAGCTGTCTCTAAACTAGACCAAGAGGAAGATACAGATATCCTTTTTTTACTCAAAAGAGTGTTAATAAACTTAGTCATTATTCATATATTTCTCATATTAGAATTCAGGAAACCTTTTCATGTTTTTCTATTTTAACTCTTGCTTGTTGTGAAGCCCTTCTTAGGTAGCTCAAAGTGATATGAAATTAGCCTAGTTTCCTCACTTGTAAAATGGCAAAAATATCACCTAATTCTTAGGGTTATTGTGAGGATAAAATAAGATGATGGACTGGAACATTATTCAGTGACTAGAAAGTCCTGAAGTTTAATATTGTTTATGATTATAATAGATTATCATTAATTTTATTATAAGACCTCACTTTATGTGAAAGAGGCCAGAATCAAGTATAAAACTTGAAAATATTCAGGCTGAGGTTTTTACATAGAAACTGGAGCTGCAATAAACCACAGTGGCACATTAAACTTCAGAGTCAGAATAAATTTGTGGTTTTAATAAATATATATGTATATATATTTACTGAGATAGAAATGACTGCATTTATACATCTTTTTTCCCAAGGAGCTTCATGCTCTCTACAGACTTTATCTCATTAATTCCTTCAGCATTTCTAGGGAGACGGTACGCAGGGTTATTACACATAAAAATTCACTTGCACAGACTTTATAAATGTTTAACATTAAAATATATGAAAAAAGAAATTTGTAGTCACTGAAAAGGAAAGGAAAAGAGAAACGAAAGAGAAAGAAGGAAAGAAAGAAAAAAAAACAGGAGAAAAAGGATAGTCTAGAAACAGGAGAAAAAGGATAGTCTAGGAACAGGAGTCACGCTTGACATTTTCCTCTCAAATGAAGGTCAAATTCTAAATCCTACAAGTGACTTAATCATAAATCATACTTCTCCGACTATCCATTGCTGGTTTACTACAATCAAATAACTGCCAGCGCAGTGACAGGAGCAGTCTGACACTCGGGGAAGCTGTTAGGAAGGGCACTCCAGGCCGTCTTCCCAAGCAGGCAGTGGAAAGAGCATGCTCAGTCAGGTCCTGCTAGCTGAGCTGACAGCACAGGATGATTGGGAATGTCAATGTCAAAAATTCATTTTTATAAGAGAACTAGGTATGTTCGTAATATAATTTCAAGTGATAGAAACCTAAGAAATGCCTTTTTGCTGAAAACACACACAAGCACTTTTTGTACTCTTCAAACATGGCCCACTCATCTGCTCATTCTACATCCCGGTCTTTGGCTCTTTGTATCGACTACTCTATTGCCTGGAATGGTCCTCCTAGACCTCTTACATGGCTGGATCATTCTCACCATAGGAGATCAGATGGCCTATCTTCAGTCTTATCCAGTCTGCCCTGGTCAGTCTATCTAAAAGGAACCCTTTTCCCTACTTCATTTGTTTTTTATATCACCTTGTAATTTTTCATTAGCTCTCTTTTCATGATCATAACCTGAAATTATATTTTTCTTTTGTTTTTTTTTTGAAAGGGAATGTGTTTTTGTCTTGTCCCATTAGAACATAACTTTCATGAAAATAAGGATATTGTCTGTCTTGTTCATCACTCTGAGCACCTTGAAACAGCATATACTGTGTGCTCAATAAAAATATCTTAACTGAATAAGGAAATAAATGATTTAATGACTAATAAGCTTCGGTATCAATGTCAGAAGAATGTCATGGGACATTTTTAACCTACAGAGTAATGTTTAATCCTTTCCCTTCTGCTTTCAATAAGTGTTGAGTTCATGATTCCTTGCTTAAGGGAAAGTTTGAGGCAAAGAATCCTGGATTTTGTATTTTAAAAATAAAGACTATGGAAATTAGAGATAATAGGTTTTGTACAGAGCTCAAGATTCTCAGATTTGGAAGACTAGAATGAAATCTATGGGTCCCATTGAAAGTTCAGTACAGATATAAAAAGACATCAGAGAAAACACAATCTTCTAAACTCAGACCAGAGTTTGAAGTCTTACCAAGGCCTATAAAGTATCATGGAAAGAGCAAGTAGTAAACCTGGAGGAGCTACATGGGCTAGGACAATGGATACTCACTGGTAACTAATTTTAGAAAATTGCAAGAAATTGGTAGGCCTTTCTGATGCGTTGATATAGTCTAGGTCTCTAGAAAAGAGTCTCCAAAACCTAGCACCGTAAGCATCTTGCTCTGAATAACTCTGGTTGCAAAAAACTATCTTGTACGTTCTTGTATGCTGTGGGATGTTTAGCACTATCCCTAGGCTCTACCCACTACATGAAATAGGACCCTCCCAAGTTGTAACAATCAAAAGTATCTCCAGACATTTCCAAATGTCCCCCAGTGGGGAGAGGGTAGGAATCATCCCTGTCTGAGAACTAGAGATCTAGAAGTTTGGTTCACCTGGCCCAACACAAGTGACAGAGGTAAAGGGAGGGTCCAATGACTATTTTTTAAATATCCCATGAGCAAAGTTAAAACTATGTTAACTTAGACATTATAAAAATAAAAAGGTTTTTTTTTTTTTTCTCGTACATCCGAGTTTGTAGACTGAAGTTCATACCCCATATAATACCATTATGGTTATCAGACAGAAGAGGGCACTGTTCACTCATTTTAGTCTTAACCAAACACCTGGAAGATTATATCAGAAGATTGATGACAATAAAATTACAACCTTGGTCACAGTGTTAATGCCTGCATTTAATAAGCTGCTTCCCTTCTGGGATACTTCTTTCAACTTTTATTAATAACGAAAAATTATTACCTAAATACATGCAGTGATAGTCCAAGTTTGTTTGATCAGTAATAAAGAGGTTAAAAAAATCAAAAGTCACCTCAACTAACATATTTGAATGTCTGTTTTTTATGCATAGAAACACAGGCTATTATGCTAGTTTCTGGGGATCTTGAGACAAAACATAATCCTTGCTCTCAGGAGAGATAAAGGGTAAGGATATTAAATGTAAATAAGAGATATTCCCTAGAGTTACATGGTTTGAGACTGAGATTGAATGGTGAGACATAGAGAAATTTCCTTAGAAATGTCAGGCAGAAGAGGAGAATGAGTATAAAATACCTCAAGGTAACCTGGGAAGACATTTATTGTATTATCAGAAAGCTGCTAGGGTTGTGTTATAGTGGTAGATTAATGAACTTGAAGTTAGGATACTTGGTTTTTCATTCTAACTTTGCCACCAATTAGTTGTATGTTGTTAGGAAAATCTCATAATTTTTCTATGCTTCAATTTTCTCATCTTTAAAATATGGGTGGAAAGTCATTAAAATTTTATATTTTCTGTAACTTCTCCAAGTTTTAAGATTTTATGAGTTCATGCATAAACTGAAAACATAACATTAATCTGGATGAAATGTTTTCCAAGTACTAGGAACCTTCAATACTAGGAGATAATCTGGTAAGTCCATTGAGTTCTGTGAAACAAATTCACTCCAATTCATCATATCAATTAGAAATATGGTTCCTCTCTGAATACATGTATCTCCTGACTCTCACAAGGAATGAGAAGGCATCTAGTATTATTATAACTCTAGTCCCTAACACAACGCTTGGCAAAAAGTAGGTGCACAATAAATATGGTTTTTAGTGAACTGATACAAGGAAGAAAGTAAATGGATAAGGAAATAAGGACAGATGTGAATAAAGACATATATTTCTATTTTCAAATGATCTATTAAAATCATTAGTGGTTTTTCTTCTTATAATCTTCCAAAAAATAATTCAAAACCTCCTCTAGGTACTATTATCATCCCTTTATGTTTCACAAGCCATTTCATTCTTCTTTTCCAGCACGCTAAGAATATAACACCATATAAATTATTCCGTATGTTGAAACTAAGAAGCCTAGGTGAGTATTACATCTCTTAAAGGCTACAACAATTGAAATCTAATTTGACAAAGCTAAGTTGCAGAATATCATACACACACACACACACACACACACACACAAAAGTCAGAGAAAAGAATACATCTATAATGCATTAGACGATATAATTAAACATGTACTCAGATACGACAGCTTGGGCAGATAAATCCTGAACATGTAGAATATTGCTGTCAGAGGAGACACAACTTTAGTTGTTGATATACTTTTTATGAATTAAGTCTCTATTAGTTTGCTATTTAAAAATCTACCCAGGTCAGCAGACATCAAATAGTGGACCATGCAATGCCTTATGGTTGAGTCTGGATTATGATGATTATCATAAGAAGTGATCATTACAATCACTTAAGTTTATATAAATCCTGTCTGAGGACTCAAGTAATGATAGAATCACACAGGGTAATGCATATTTTAGCCTTAATCCTTCTTCCTATCAGGAAGCTTGTGACAGTCATTCCTCTGCTCCAAAGACACCAATGAGGCTAATAACTATAGAAAAGCACACAGGAAATCAGCAAGAGGGTCATAAATGAAAGTGGCATCGTCAATATCATGGTACTTATTCAACCACCAAATGAGTTGGTGATCCAGCTCTAATTCCCAGGACTCCATATCTAATTCATGAAAACTGTCATAAGAGGTATTCCAGCTTGACATTTAAATAAAGATATGAAAGACTAATGAAACCATGAAGAATAGGATTTGAATGAAAGTATATTTTTAGAAAGTTCAAATATGAGAAACATCCAGATTCAGATCAGGATCCTTGAGATTCTTCTTTTTGAGTACAGAAAGGTGAGGTAATCATTTTTAATCAAGGTCTTAATGTTATTAATTAACAACACTCTGCTGGGTTATTCGGCGTTCCTTTTCTCATTCAGTCTTAACAATAAAACTGAAGAGGCAAATGGTATCATTTTAATACCATAGCTGAGGAAACTGAGCCCTAGAGTTAACACAACCTATTCAATATTGCACAGCTAATAAACAGCTACTTCAAAGTAGGTCCAGTGCTTGTTTTATGAACCAGCTTGGTAGTCACAGATACAGGGTAAATGTGGGAATTGAGTAGTTAAATTTTACAAGCCTAGAAAATAAGCTTCAAACAGCATGAATACACTGCTTTAGAACAAGGAAGGCCAGATATTTAGGGGTTTGATCAGCAGCACACCAGTAGACTGGTCCTTAATCTCCTCCTCTCCCTGCTGGATATATCTCTAGACCTCAGTAAACTTGGCATCTGGAGCAAATAGATGATTGAGCCTTTCTTCATTGCACCACTGCCACCTACCTTGAACCATATATTGTCTTTAGAGACCCAACTAAAAGAAGTCCTGCTTATTTCTCAGGATGGCACCCTGGCTTTAAGTTATAGCAAACTTCAGATGAATTCAGTTTTGGTTCATCACATGAGCAAAAGTATATGCCAATGAAACTGAAAAACAAATATGCTCCTGCGTCATTCTTTTTTGTCTTCTTCTTTTTTTTTTTTTTTTTAAAGTTCTATATGAATTGAGCTATACTGATTACCGAAACTATTAAATGTGTTTTGGACAGAGCTGTGATTTTATATTCTCCTTCTAAAAATATGAACAGAGGAGTGCCTGGGTGGTTCAGTTGGTTGAGTGTCTGACTTTGGCTTAGGTCGTGATTTCACGGTCCATGAGTTTGAGTCCTGCATCGGGCTCTGTACTGACAGCTTACAGCCTGGAGCCTGCTTCGGATTCTATGTCTCCCTTTCTCTCTGCCCCACCCCACTTGCTCTCTCTCCCTCTCTCTCTCTCTCAAAAATAAATAAACATTAAAAAAATCAAATTAGAGCAGAAAACCTAAAGCCAAGTATCTTGTCAAAGTTCTTACATTGAGGCAAAAATTGTGGTGGAGCATAGTATAAAGATGGAGTATCTTATTTTAGGTCAAATGCTCCCTTTAATATCTTGTAGCCTTGAACAAGTACTTAACTTGATGAGAACGCAAGTCCTTCTGAAGTAAGTGAAAAAGATTGAACTAAACAATTTAGAAAATCCCATTCAATTCTATTGTTTACAAGTCTATTGCAGGGTTTTTTTTGTTTTTTGTTTTTTGTTTTTTTTTTTTACAATCAACATTGAGACAAAATGAATACTTAGAAAAAGGTTTGAAGTAGCAGGACACCCTTGTGAAGTGCTGCATACAATTTTAAATCACAAGATCCTTTTGAATTGTTAACCTCTCAGAAAGTTTGAAACAACTTTTTAAATTTGTTTTACTCAGGACTAATTGGGCGATGGAAGGGCTCTTCATAGGTAGTAACTGACGATACCATGGAGAATTTCGGCAGCACAATTACTCTCACCGCTCTATAGATGGGAGGTATGCTGTTGTTGGGCAAATGCAATAATAATAGCAAGAGTAGTGGAGGTGTTGGTAATGACGGTCATGGCAGCAGTAATTGTGGTAGTAAGTAGCAGCCGCTACAGCAGATGACTAATAACACGCCCCGATCTTCACCTTTTGGGTATGAACACTGCTACCATGGAGAGCGGACAGATTCTGCTATGTTCGAGTGAGGAAAACCTCACCTTGCATCAAATTCTTTGCCACACAGATTCTCTCTATGTGAATTTGTGTTCTTAGTGTTAGAATAGCCAGCTGAAGAGAAGCCATCTAACTGAAAAGTTATTAATTCTTACAGATATTAAAATAAAAGTTTCAGAGAATATCTGATGGCAAAGAAAATGCACTTAATATACTTTTAACTGAATGTATACATGTATATATATGTTCTAATTATATAAAACATTGCATATATATGAAGGAGAGAGTTGTGTAGTATATGTGGTTTTTTTTCTGTATAATTGATTTGTCATAAAATTTATACAATAAACTACTACCCTTATCATCAGGGGGAAAAACAAGCAATGAGTGTTACAAGAAAATCTGCTTAAGGTTGAATGTGTCATTTCAAGGACATGTCAGTAATAATAAAAAAAAAAAAAGCAAGATTGCAAAAGTCACTGCAGGGGGAGCTGGCTTGTCACTTTGCAATAGGTCTATCAACTGGCATGATACTTGAGTTGATGTGTACACAGACAAAAGCTTTCAATAAGTGAGAGGAAAATTGAAGCATATGTCTTCATTACCCGAGGAAACACTACAAAGGACTGTGAGAGCAGATACGGAGAAATATCCCATACCTGGCCCCCATGCTATTTCCTCATATTACATGGTCCCCTCTGTGGACGTGTAAAAGCAGTGGTCTCATTATTTCACATATCACATTTTCAGCGTCCTGGAAACTGGTTTTACCAACTGTTCCCTAACAAAGATTTTGAGGGGAAAAAAGTTGTGGTTTGACTTCCCAATGGGGATATATATTTTTTAACCTACAGGAAATCTTTTACTTCCAGAAATTGTTAAGGCAGCCAGGTATAATATAAACGGTCCTAACCAAATTCATCTATCTAGATTTGCAAAGTAATCCCAGGCACAGTAATAAAGCAAAAAACTGCCTTCTGTGTTCCAGCCAGGGGTATTATGTAAGGCTAAGATGTCCAAACCTGACATTCTTATTTCACTGAACTAAAAAATGGAAAAATATGAAAGAAGTTCCACATTACTGAGGAGATGCGGTTCAATAAGACAGTAATTCAGATCTATATTAGAGTTTTGTACATATTATTCAGGGTTATTGGATTGAAGTTTGCTTTATGGGACGTAAGAATTCCCTACACTAGTAGAAAAAAGTAGCTTAAGTTGGCAGCTTACATATAACACTAGAATGCAACAAAACAAATATTTGGACAACCCCTAAGGAAGAATTATATTCTCTATATAAAGGGATTTTTAAGTCCCCAAACTAAAAGGCCTATTTGTAGAAGCAAGTGGATACATCATTGTTGAAGATGTAGTTAGATCTAAGTGGCTGTGAAACTAGCTCATGGTAAATGCATCGTGCTGTTTCTACACAGACCTGTCCTTTTCAGTGGAATTAGGGTATGTGGTAGAGGCAAACCTCGAAGGGAAATTAGATTTAAAAAATGTACGTGTGTTCCTTAACACGTTAAACATATACATGCCATAAAATCCAGTCCCTGAACTCCTAGACATTTAACCAAAAGAAATGAAAACATATATTCACACAAAGACTTGCACACAAATCATTGTAGCAGATAGTTTTGTAATAGCCAACTAATGGAAACAATTCAGATGTTCATCAACAGAGGGATGATATAACCTAGTATGTCGTTCAATACAGTATTATTCAGTTACGAAAAGGAATGGATTATTGATAAAAGTAACAGCATTGAGGGATCTCAAAGTAATTACGCTTAGTGAAGGAACCCAAATAAGAGTATATACTGTGTAATCTATTTATACAACCTTATAGAAATCACAACTCAATCTACAGTAACAGAAACCAGATTGTTGGTCATTTGGGTATGGGGGAAGGAGTGATTAGATTACAGAGGGGCATGAGTAAGTTTTAGATTTTGATGTCATGTTTCTTATGGCTGTGGTGATAGCTTCAGGGCTATCTATGTTTGTCTATAAAACATAACAAATTGCATGATTTAATATACACAGTTTATTAAATTCAACTTTACATCCATAATGCTGTTAAAAATTTGCATTTACTTATTCGAATGCCTATCTAGATACATAAAACATCAAGTAAGAGTTGTTTGCTTAGCCCAAGATTATAATTATAAGCGGGACCGTGCAATGTGAAGTTATGTCATATGAGTACATGAAAGGTCAGGTTCATGTTAAATCAATTAATATCTAACTTTTTTTCTATTTACTAAAGTGTATTTCAATGCATAGTAAGGGACCACATATTGAATCAAAATGTTCAATTTCTGTTACCAATGTTAATTTTAGATGTTAAATTGTTATCAAAAATGAGCTTCAGTGCAGACATCTTATCCATGGGCCATCTCACCAGAGGTTCATAGAGATAAGAAGCATTGCATCTTTAGTAAGAATCACGCCAACTGTGGGCTTTTCTGTGTGGACATGAGTGTGAAAAGACCACTGATAAGACTGACAAGATATTCTAGCAGCAATGTGATTTTTCTATTACTTAACTGTGTTTATAAAATACCAAAACAAGCTTTAAACTTGTTTTTTTTTACTTCATTCAAGGCAATGGTTTTCCAAAAATTTGGTAGTAGAACCCCCCTCTCTTTTTTTTTTAATGTTTACTTATTTTTGAGAGAGAGAGACAGAGAGAGAGAGACAGAGCATGAGCAGGGGAGGGGCAGAGAGAGAGGGAGACACAGAATCAGAAGCAGGCTCCAGGCTCTGAGTTGTCAGCACAGAGCTGGATGCGGGGCTCAAACTCACGAACTGTGACATCACAACCTGAGCCGAAGTCAACACTTAACCATCCAGATGCCCCAGTAGAACCCCTTCCTTAAATGCAATTATAGAATACTAATGTTCATGACAATACAAAAAAGTAATATATGACTATTCTGAGTAAAGCATAAAGTTATGAAGCAGAAGTGCATATGGGTGCATGTGTGTATATGTATGTTTGTGTGTACATGGTATGAAGTCTGGATAGTCAGGCCTCTTTCCTGACCACCTTTAATTCTCACCAGGAAATAATTCTATTCATTCTGACCACCTAAAGGTCACAGATTAGGCACCACTATGCTTTCACTTTGGAGAGTTTAATCCTGCACATGTAAACAGAAGTTGGTCCATGCTATTTCAGAAAGATAGCATCAAACTTGTTGTTAAATGTACAGAATTAAAGATAATTATACACTTAGACTGCCTCTTGTATATGACTAATGTGACTGTGTTTAGTTCACTTTAAACTATAACAGAGCAAAATAATAAAATAGCAATTACAAATGTTCATTGCAATAAGTACAGAAAGCATCACTGTATTTTATCTGCTTTAATCATGTGTTGCTTTGTCTTTTTTTCCAGGTAACTGCCCTTCCGTTACTGCTTCCTTCTGGATTTATCCAGAAGTAGTCTTAGAGGTCACCAGACCCAAACCATACATGCTGTTTAAAAAAAAAAACACTCAGGCTGTCTTTAGGTGAACAAAATTAATTTGTCATCTATTTAAGACACTGAAGTTATATAATAAATAAAACTGACAGTAACATGTACTATATATAAACAAATGCTTCTTTTTTTCTACAGCCTAACCAAAAAAATTCCTAAGAACTCTTTAGCTAAACTATTGTTTTCTTACTTTTCAACTCTCACTTTTTATTCTCGTCTTTGTACTTATTCAAAGTAATTTAGTATGGCAATCATTTCTTTTTCTAACACTGTTCTGTCTTAAAAATCCCTTTTCCCTGCAGATCTCATCCTCTATCCAGAAATCAGAAATATATGGTCTCTGGAATGGAGACATTGTTTTA